>NW_026460937.1:0-56206 GCF_021730395.1 Mercenaria mercenaria | reverse complement strand
GAAACCAAACCCAAAATATACATATGAACTCCTGCTACAACCCCAAAAATATGCAGTATGTAACTCCTGGATAACACCCAAAATCACAAATGAAATTTACTGGATCGACACCAAAAAAAACCAGATGTAACTCCTGGTCGCACCAAAATACACAATATGAACTCCTGGATACAAAACCAAAATACACAGTAGATTACTATGGAACCACACCAAACTGGGGCAGAATGTCTCCTGGATACACACCAAAATTCACAGACAAACCCCTGAATCCCACACCAAAATACACAGTAAAAACTTTTGGATACCACACCAAAATATACAGTATGAACTGATGGATTCCATAAAAAAATCACAGTATTAACCCCTGGTACCACCCCAGAATGCACAGTGTAACTCCTGGATCCCCCCAAAATATACAGATTAACTCATGGATACCCCCCCAAAATATACAGTATGTAACTCATGAATACCACACAACAATATACAGTATGTAACTCCTGGATACCATAATAAAATCACAGAAACGTGACTCTGGATACCACACCACAATACACAGTATGTAACTCCGATACACACCCAAACACACAGAACGTAACCCCCCTGGACACCCAAAATACAAAGTGGGGAACTCTGGTACCACACCAAATTGGACAGTAGAAAATCCTGGATCCCACCAAAATACACTATGTAATCCTGGATACCACCCCAAAACCACACGTAGTAACCCCTGGATACCACAAAAAAAATCACAGTATGAACTCCGGGATCCCACCCAAAAATTTCAGTACGTAACTCCTGAATACACCCCAAAATATCAGTACGTAATCCTGATACCACCCCGAAATACGCAAAACGTACTCCTGGATACCACCCAAAAACAGGAGAATGTAACCCCTGAATCACCCCAAAAAATCCCCAAGTGTGCAAATTTTGGGATACCACCCCAAATACACATTATATAACTCCTGGATACCCACCAAAATAAAAAAGTATGAAAAGCCCTGATACCACACCAAAATACACGTGATAACTCCGGGATACCCCACCAAAAAACCAGTAATAACCGGGAACCACACAAAAAATAAAAAGTAGTACTTCGGTACCCCCCCAAAATCACAGTAAGTAACTCCGATACCAACCATATAACAGTATGTAACCTGGAACCACCCCAAAAATTTCACGTGGTAACCCGGGATACCACACCAAAATTTCACAGTATGTAACTTGGATACCACACCAAAATATACAGTAGTAATAATGGATACCACACCAAAATATACATATGTAACACATGGTACCACACCAAAATAAAAAAGTATGAAACTTCTGGATACCCACCAAAAAAACCGGATGAAACCCCCGGATACCAACCAAAATATACGTAGTAACGCCGAACCACAAAAAAATTACATATGCCCAGGACAAACCCAAAAATACACAGTAAGCAGCTCCTAGATACCAACCAAATTTACGTTGTAACTCAGATCCACACCAAAATATACAGTATGTAACCCCCGGGATACCAAAATACCGTAGATAACTTTTTGGTACCAATAAAATACGCAGAATGTAACTCTTGGATCCCACACAAAAAGTAGGGTATTTTTTTCGGGGATACCACACCAAAATCAAATCACTTACTCACTCTATGTCGGGAGAAAATCAATTTTTTCACTAATTTCATTTCCAACTACAAAAAAAAAAACAAACACAAATAAGGATACGGGTTTTAGTTTTTGACGCTTTCCCCTGTACAAAAAATACAAATATATTTGTCTTGCAAAGCAGACGGTACGATGTTGTGCGTTGTGTTAAATTGCCAGTAAATGGGGAAAATGTGGTTATCTTTATCTTGTACACCACTCAGCCGAAAACATACTATAAAAATTTTAAAGGGCAAACATACAATCGATTACATGAAAATCTAAACGTAAAAAGGTCCGAATGCCCAAATGAAATAATTTTTTGAACTCATCTTATCTAGAAAAATTTAAACAGCAAAAAAGATGCAATTCTGGTTCCTCAGCTTCTTTGTAACCACAAAAAAAGAAAAAGGGGCAGTGTGAAAAAACAAACATTCTTTAAAGGGTAAAATCAAAAAAAAAATGAAAACGCCAAAAAGGATAACGGAAATTTCCTTTGAAAACGAAAGAAAACATGCATGGGAAAAAACAATAAAAATATAAATAGATTTTTGTTTTTTGGTTTACTTTTCTAAATTAGATCCGAGTTGGCATAAAATTCAAATGTTCTCAATAATGTTAAATTATATTGCCTTTAAAGTTCTAGAAACATAAATACTCAACAGAAATAGTTAAAAAGAAACTTTTCATGTCTAAAGACCCTTGAAATATAAGGTACGAAAACTGTGAACCTTTTTTATCAGAACATAAAGGAAGTAATTCTGCCTGAGGAATCTCTCAAACAAAATTTTTATCTTGTTAAAATCACAGTAAAAAAGTCAAATCTGCCTTTTGATATTCGAAACAGTAAAAACCCATCAGCAATAATATTAAAAAATTTTGAAAGGGCTGTGGGGTGGGGGGGGGAATAAACAAAAAATCAAAATATTTGTTAGCTGTCAAAATTTCAACCCAGTGAAAAATACAATTTAACAATCACTTATATATGCATGAAAACATGAAAAAATCGTATTGCAAGCAGAAAACGGGGTAAAAAACTCCCGGAACGGGACAAAATAGTTAGCAGACGATGAAAACGTGAAAAATTTTTATTTACTCACTCTATTCGTGAGTAAATCAATTACACAATTTATTTTGTTCCTAACTACAAAAACAAAAAAAACACAAATAAAGGATAAGGTCTTAGTTTTTTACAGAAATTCCAATCGAGCTAAACAAAAAAGGTAATTGTACTTAAAAAATTCAAAAGATTTTTTTTAGATCAGAACCTAGAAAAGGGAAAACGAAACACGGCCAAAATTTTTTTTATGTACTAGACAAACATTAAAAGGGACAGAAAACGCAATAAGCAAGAAAAATTTTTCGCCCAGCTTTCTCACACACCCCAAAAAAAATACACTTTTTACAGCAAACCTTTTCACAACACACTAAACGGCCCTTTTTTTCGATACAGCTACGCTTAAAACAGCACTATAAAGTAAACCGGGTTTTTTTTCCAAAAACCCCACCGTTTTCACAGAAAGTGAAGAAAATAGACAAAAAGCTTGATACTCAAAAAGTTTACTTTTTTTTCATTGCTTTCTCACCAAGTTTTAATAATTACTACCACCCTTACTATCTACTTAAGCAAATTTGCACACCATCAAAAAATATTAATTCACATTTTAAATATTTCATTTGGAAAGAACCCGGCAAAAATAAATTACGACAACTTTTCAAAGTTTAGAAAAAATAAACGGCAAATTTTTTTCGCTCCGGACTCGAAATAAAAAAAAAAAAAAAAAAAAAAAAAAAAAAAAAAAAAAAACATCATGTTTGTTATAAAATTTTTCGCTAAACAATCTAAAAAAACACTTAATGCAGGTTTGATTGAACCTTTTTGGTAGTCACTCTTTTGCTTTTAAAACCCCAGTCAAACAGAAAAACCTTTTACAGTACGTTAAAGCAAAAGGGAAATAATTTTCCTTTAGAAAATTTGAGCTTGAACGGGTACACTTAGCCGAACAAGCACAATGAAAAAAATCAGTGTTTTCGCGTACCCTTTTTAAAATTAAGTTTGAAGCGACTCCTATATTCCCCTGTTACTTATCTATTCATTTTTTTTAGCTCAACAGACATAAATATCCACCAAACAAGGTAACACTGATCACTACATTGAAAAGAACATAAAAAATTTAACATTGATCTAGATAAGATAAAAATTATATTATCTCTCACAGCCCCAAATTAAAATAATTAAATTTCAAAAATGAAAAGACAAAATCACTGTCGTTTTTAAAACAACTTCATTTTCAAAATATAATAATCATTTATTAAAGCAGTACCCAAACGTAGCTAATAAATTCAAACACAGAAATTAAAACGGTCAAAAAAAATGATACACGACAAAAAAAACACCAACACTTCCATACCACCGAGTAAATTCAATACCCAACGTTTTCACAACACAATAATAAAAGTCAAAGCAATTACCACGATAGAACAAAGCATCCACACTAACAAAATATGGCAAAAGTAAAAATTTTCATGCTAATGTTTTCCACAACACGACTATAAGGGGGTCAACGTTAATTACGGGTTTAAAAAAAACAGCCAACCTTTTCTCACAGACCCAAAAAAAACGGTCACTTTTTTTCCCCATTATAGCCAAATACTTATCTGTCGCATTTTCACATATTTTTTTAAAAAAATTTCTAAAAAGTATTCAAACAAAAAATCTCTTTGTTAAGCTAATAACTACTTTGAAAACGTCTGAAATTTATGTCAGCCCAAAAAATGTTTTTGGGGATCACATCTAAAATAATTAAAAGGTTAATGGTTAATTTTGGTGTAAAAGCCCAAAGGTAAAAAGGGCAGTAGCCCCCATATTTGACAAAAAACAAGAACAAACCATCACCACGGTCGTAAAACAACTGAATATTCAAAAAATAATAATCCGCATTGAAAAGAAATTATCTTAGATATTTATATTTTATAGCGTTTTTTCGTAATTGTATTTTTTTTTTAGCCTTTTCAACTTCTAAAAAAAATTCACTACCCAAACAAAGTTTTCCAATCACCCATCTGAAAAAAACAATCAACAGATTTAAAATTGCGCTGTAAAACTCCATAGTATAACAAAATAAAACGGTCATGGTCTCAAAGTACGGCAAAATGAAAAATAAATGATCATAGCAGGTCTTTTTTTAAAACGCTCAATATACCAAAAAAATTTTTTCCAGATGTACTTCTTATTTAGTTGAATTTATCACACAACTGCAATAAACAGTCAAACATAATGCATGCAAGGCAGAAACGTACTAATCACGAAAGGCTAAAAGCAACATGTAACTCGTAACAAATTGTCTCAAAAATCCAAAAAGTACCTGAAAGATAGTGGTCAAAATTTTGGCATAAGAGTTTTGCAAGTACTTTTATAAATAAAAAATAATTGTGCGAAGTATAAAACTTTTGGAAAACCTTTGAAATAATGCACATTTTTCATTATTCTTGCATTTTTCCCCAAAATCTAATTTTTTTTTTCACCATTCATTTTCAGTGTTAGCAAAAAAATGGGAGAAAAGAACATATTGAAAATTTTTCCCCCGCACTAGGCCCAGTTTTAAAAACCAAATTTACTAAAAAATAACTTTTTCTTTTTATGCAATTTTTTTCTTTAAAACATAAACACCACGTGGTCAAATTACCAAATCAAAGCTTTTGGCTAAAAAACATCACACGATTCACAATCAACATAACTGACGTTTTGGTGATTCGTTACAAATAAAAAAAAGAACAAATACAAATTTTTATCATAGTTCAACCAATTTTAATACTGAATTTCACACAATAAACGATTTACGTTAAGGATCACTCTAATAATTTTCTCAAAATTCCATAACAAGAGGGGACCTGAAGTGACTATGGGATAAAAATTTTTGAAAAATCTCTAAAGACCCACCACGACCCAGTGACCCACTTTTTCACCAAAAAAATCTTATGAAAATCATTCTTAAAATCAGCTTACCATAAAATTTTTTGGTGGCAATTTTGCCTTTCCTGAATAAATGTGTTTTGACAACTTCATCTGCAAGCTTTTTCATGGGAAACTCTTTTTTAGATAGTTTCAAAAATATATATGAATAACTACTTAACGTTGAAACAAAATGTGATCAAATTTAACTAAAACACTGATTTAAGTACATATTGCTAAAACCCTTAAAAAAAATTAAACACATGTCTTGGGCCAAAAATTTTTCCCTGCAATTTGTACCCGATACTTGTTTTTTTCTCATTTTTTTCATGCAAAAAAATGTATAAATTTCCATCAGGGAAAAACAAAAAAAGTTATTTTTTTGGTGTCTCTTAAAAATAACCAAATATAGTGTGCAAAGGAAAAACATTTCAAAAAGCTTTTTGAAGTAATGCACCTTTAAAATTTTCTTTCTTTTTTTTCCAAATCTAACTTTATTTTCACCCACTTCATCATTTTTCAGTTCATATATACATTCATGCAAAAAAAGGCGGAAATTAAAATTTAATTTTTTTTTACCAAACTATGGGCAAGTACTTTAAAAAAAAAATTTACTAAACAAAAACTTATCTTTTCCCGCAATTTTTTTTATGAAAAAACCCACCACCACGTGGTCTACATTTTAAACAAGTCAAAACTTCTGTGCTAATCACAACATCACAGATTCAAAATCAATCAGCAACTTTTTATTGTTGTTTTCTCGATTATGCTAAAAGCCAATAGCAACTTGAAGAAAAATAATTTAAAATATATTAAAAACGAATTAAACGCTTTAATACACGGCTGTAACTACTGAAAACATTTTTCGCCCTTAAATTTAAAATACGAATACGTATGTTTCGTTCGTTCTACTTACAACAAAATTTTCACACCTTTTTTGTCTATTTCATAAAAACTCGTCCCAGAAATATATACAGTATATTCCTTTCCTTTAATACGGGGTTTTTTATCGTGAATTATAGGGGTTTATCCCGGGGCAAAGCGCCCGGGGGGAAAAATCCCCGAACGGTAACGTCCGTAATAGAATTTGTTTTGCTGTTATATATGAGGCAATTTTTTCGATGTTTTCCGGTTCCGGTTTATGTAAAATCCGCTGACGGTTGTCTTTATGAACATCCGACACCCCCCATCATCATAGAAACTCGTAAACCGCGCCCAACATGATTATTTTACTTTTTTTTCGAATGAAAATGTACATGCAACTGAAAAACACTTTTTTAAAACAGTAAGGAAGTGTTAAGACCTCAAATTTCTGGTGGGTGCAAACAAAAAAAAACAAATTTAAAAGCTAGTCGAGAACGCTGAAGACGTCACCGGCATGGCTTCCGTAAATTTGCAAAGTATGATATTCGCTGTAAGAGGTATGATGACACTAAATGTAAACTACAGTTTAGAGCAAAGTTTCACTTTCTTGAGCGTTGAATATTTCTTTCTAAGCGGATATATAAAAGATAAATCCCCAATGCTAGGCGGTGCCTTAATTCATATTATTAAATAACATTAACAATAAAATAACACATTAAGCAAGAAAACATCTGCAAAGTCACAGAGAAAAACAAATAAACGCATCTATATATGTTATACAAACCTTGTGCACATGTACCATAAAACTAACTGAAAATATACAAAACAGATAACAAATTTTAATATGCACGTTTTCTTTATTTGAACATTCTGACCAGACCGAGTAATTTGTTGCACAATTTGAACGAAAACTTCGTGACTCGAAAACCTTCTCTGCGGTTATTAAAACCGAATAACAAAGGATTATGAAGTTCGTCACTTACAAATTTGCTATATAGGTAACATATCCGCCGCTTAAAATATTCAAAATGTTTACAGATAAACTGTTTCTAATTTCTACAGCCAACATTACCACTAATTCAAGTACACAGTAGGCCGAAATTAAAACAAGATATTTTGTAAATCCGTATTAGCATATATCCCTTAGCGTTGATGAACCTTACCAGTCAATAATTTTTGAAAAAGATATTCTAGCCAAAATCAAAACTTTAAGCAATAGAAAGGTTCATTTTGTGGAAAACAGTATGTTATAAATTCTAGGACATTCCCGTTTCACGTGTCAAATTTTCACAAAACACTACGGAACATAGAAAAAAGTAATAAATCTTTACCTTTCCGAAATTGCTACCTTTTTCGCTGAGTATTACGTTGACTCAGTCAACGGTTGAGTGTTCATTTCCAGATGCAAATGATGTCCAAAAACTGAATATTCGTCTCAGAAGGGTTTGTCAAGTTTTCTTACAAGAATAAACCACAGGAGCCTGAAATTCTATCCAATAGCCATGGAAAGTCTGTATATGAAAAAAGACCCCCTTCTATATAATAAAACACAGGAGCCTGAAATTCTATCCAATAGCCATGGAAAGTCTGTATATGAAAAAAGACCCCCTTCTATATAATAAAACACAGGAGCCTGAAATTCTATCCAATAGCCATGGAAAGTCTGTATATGAAAAAAGACCCCCTTCTATATAATAAAAACACCAGGAATGAAACGCATTCACACCCACCCACCACGAGAAAAACATAAAAATTTCAAAGCAAGCAGTGCGAGTGTTCTCGGGTGTCGTAATTTATTAAAGGCAACTAAAATATATGCGGGACTGTGCTTACGGGTCGCTTCACGTATAACTAACACGAATCAACGATTTCAACAACATTTCGTTCATCGTCCAAACCATTGCGTGACGTCCACCTTCATTTATATTTCTGCCCCGGAGTTAATAATGCTTTTGTGTAAATCCCATATCCGGTCCGATCCGTACACAATTTAGAACAGAACAGAACAGAATCATCGTGTAAACAATGTCATTTGTCATTTACAACACAATTAATATTTGATATCAGAAAACTCTTTCCGTATCACCAAGCGTAGCTGAGCAGCCAGGAAAATTTTTTTTTTTCTGTTATGCACTGCTTCCGTCAATGGTTGAGTACTTCCCCTTTTTGTCAATGCTAGAGTTAGTTCCCATAATTTGGTTTTTTCCAAACATGATATGCCTAATTCTTTTATTATTTAATAGTTAAAGAGATTCAAAATGTAATATTTATTGAAAGAAATATTACTAATAAAACATGATATATACAGATATTTTTTACCAGGTTCTTGAAATTATTTTGTATTCTCTCCGGCGCAGAAATATACATGAAGGTGTGACGTCACGCAATGGTTTGGACGATGAACGAAATGTTGTTGAAGTCGTTGATTCCGTGTTAGTTAATATGGTGAAGCGACCAGTAAGCACAGTCCTGCATATATTTTAGTTGCCTTTAGAAAATTACGCCATCCGAGAACACTCGCACTGCTTACTTTGAAATTTTCTTGTTTTCTCGTGGTGGGTGTGAATGCGTTTCTTTCCCTTGTGTTTTTTATTATATAGAATGGGGTCTTTTTTCATATACAAACTTTCCATGGCTTTTGGATAGAATTTCAGGCTCCTTTGAATAAACAAATAATCAAAATACTTGTTATGCTGTCAAATATTCAACCTCGAGTGAAGAATATCAATTAACAATCACTTATATAGTGCACTGAAAACATGAGAAAATCGTGAATTGCAAGCAGAAAACGCGGTAAAATAACTACCGGGAACTGGAGACAAAATAGTTAGCAGACGATGAAAAACGTGAATAATTTTATATAATATAACTCATGGATACCACACCAAAAATACATAGAATGTAATTCATGGATATCACACCAAAATACAGAATATGTAATTCATGAATACCACACAACAAATACACAGTATGTAATTTATGGATACCACACCAAAAATACACAGTACGTAATTTATGGATACCACACCAAAATACACAGAATGTATCTCATGGATACCACACCAAATTATACAGCATGTAACTCATGGATACCACACCAAAATATACAGTATGTAACTCATGGATACCACACCAAATTATACAGTATATAACTCATGGATACCACACCAAAATATATAGTATGTAACTCCTGGATACCAAAATACACAGTAGATATCTTCTTGATACCATATCAACATACGCAGTGTATAACTCTTGGATACCACATCAAAATATAAGGTATGTTTTTCGTGGATACCACACCAAAATACAAATACACAGAATATAACTCATGGATACCACACAAAACATATGCAGTATGTTATTAATGGATATCACACCAAAATACACAATATGTAATTCATGGATACCACACAACAAATACACAGTATGTAATTTGTGGATACCACACCAAAAATACACATTACGTAATTTATGGATACCACACCAGAATACACAGTATGTAACTCCTGGATTCCAAACCAAAATATACAATTTGTAACTCATGGATACCAGAAAAATATACACAGAATGTAAGTCCTTGATACAACACCAAAATATACAGTATGTAACTCCTAAATACCACACCAAAATAAACAGTATGTAACTCCTGAATACCACACCAAAATACACAGTATGTAACTCCTGAATACCACACCAAAATATACAGTATGTAACTCCTGGATACCGCACCAAACCATAGAGTATATAATTCCTGCATACCACACCAAAATATACAGAATGTAACTCCTGGATACTACACAAAAATGCACAGTATGTAACTCCTGGATAACACACCGAAATACAAAGTATGTAACTCCTGGATACCAAACCAGACTACGCAGAACGTAACTCCTAAATACCACTTAAAACTAGGCAGAATGTAACTCCTGGATACCACACCAAAATACACAGTATATAACTCCTGGATACCACATCAAAGTACAAAGTATGTAACTCTTGGATACCACACCAAAATACACAGTATGTAACTCCTGGATACCAAACCATAATACACAGTAGATAACTCCTGGATACCACACCAAAATACACAGTAGATAACCCCTGGATACCACACCAAAATACAAAGTACTAACTCCTGGATACCACACCAAAATACACAGTATGTAACTCCTGGATACCACACCAAAATACACAGTATGTAACTCCTGGATACCACACCAAAATACACAGTAGATAACTCCTGGATACCACACCAAAATACATAGTATGTAACTCCTGGATACCACACCAAAATACACAGTAGATATCTCCTGGATACCACACCAAAATACACAGTATGTAACTCCTGGATGCCAAACCAAAATACACAGTTTGTAACTCTTTGATACCACATCAAAACACACAGAAGATAACTCCTGGATACTACACCAAAATATACAGTATGTAACTCCTGGATACCACACACCAAAATATACAGTATGTGACTACTGGATACCACACCAACATACAGATTATGCGATTCCTGGATACCACACCAAAATACACAGTATGTAACTCTTGGATATCACACCAAAATACACGATATGTAACTCCTGGATACCACGTCAAAATACACAGTTTGTAACTCCTAAATATGACACCAAAATACACAATATGTAATTCCTGGATATCACACCGAAATACACAGTATGGTACTCCTGGATATCACACCAAAATATACGATATGTAACTCCTGGATACCACGTCAAAATACACAGAAGATAACTCCTGGATACCACACCAAAATATACAGTATGTAACTCCTGGATACCACACCAAAATATACAGTATCTAACTCCTGGATAAAACACCAACATACAGATTATGCAATTCCTGGATACCACACCAAAATACACAGTATGTTACTCTTGGATATCACACCAAAACACACGATATGTACCTCCTGGATACCACGTCAAAATACACAGTTTGTAATTCTTGGATACCACACAACAAATACACAGTATGTAATTTATGGATACCACATAAAAACACAGCTTGTAACTCCTGGATAACATACCGAAATACACAGTGTGTAACTCCTGGATACCATACTAAACTACGCAGAACGTAACTTCTGGATACCATACCAAAATACACAGTATGTAACTCCAGGATATCACACCAAAATACAAAGTATGTAACTCTCGGATAGCACACCAAAATAAACAGTATGTAACTCTTGGATACCACACCAAAATATACAGTATGTAACTCCTGCATACAACACCAAAATACACAGTAGATAACTCCTGGATACCACACCAAAATACACAGTAGATAACTCCTGGACACCACACCAAAATACACAGTACGTAACTCCTGGACACCACACCAAAATACACAGTAGATTACTCCTGGATACCACACCAAAATACACAGTATGTAACTCCTGGATACCACACCAAAATACACAGTAGATATCTCCTGGATACCACACCAAAATACACAGTATGTAACTACTGGATGCCAAACCAAAATACACAGTTTGTAACTCTTGGACACCACATCAAAATACACAGAAGATCATACCACACCAAAATATACAGTATGTAACTCCTGGATACCACACCAAAATATACAGTATGTAACTCCTGGATACCTCACCAACATACAGATTATGCAATTCCCGGATACTACACCAAAATACACAGTATGTAACTCTTGAATATCACACCAAAATACACGATATGTAACTGCTGGATACCACGTCAAAATACACAGTATGTAACTCCTGGATATGACACCAAAATACACGATATGTTATTCCTGGATATCACACCGAAATACACAGTATGTAACGCCTTGATATCACACCGAAATACACGATATGTAACTCCTGGATACCACACCAAAATACACAGTTTGTAACTCCTGGATACTACAACAAAATACTCAGTATGTAATTCCTGGATACAACACAAAAAACACAGTTTGTAACTCCTGGATACCACACCAAAATATACAGTATGTAATTCCAGGATATCACACCAAATTAACATTTTGTAACTCCTGGATACCACATCAATATACACAGTATGTAACTCCTAGATACCACACCTAAATATACGGTATGTAATTTTAGATACCACGCGAACATATACAGTATGTACCTCCTGGATACCACACCACAATACACAGTATATAACTCATAGATTCCACATCAAAATATGAAGTATCTAACTTCTGGATACTACACCAAAATGCACTTTATGTAACTCCTGGATACCACACCAAAATATACAGTATGTAACTCCTGGATGTCAAACGAAACTACACAGAATGTAAGTCCTGAATACCACATCAAATACACAGAATGTAACTCATGGATACCACACCAAAATTCACAGTATCTTACTCCTGGATACCACACCAAAATATAAAGTATGTAACTCCTGGATACCACACCAAAAAACACAGTAATTAACTCCTGGATACCACACCAATCAACACAGTATGTTACTCCTGGATACAACACCAAAATATATAGTATATAACTCTTGGATACCACACCAAAATAAACAGTATATAACTCATGTATGTAACTAATGGATACCACACCGAAATATACAGTATGTAACTCATGGACCCCACACTAAAATACACAGTATGTAACTCCTTGATACTTCTCCAAAATATACAGTATGTAACTTATGGATACCACACCAAAATATACAGTATGTAACTCCTGGATACCACACAAAAATACAGAGTATGTATCTCCTGGATACCACATCAAAATATTCAGTATGTAACTCATGGATACCACACCAAAATTTACAGTATGTAACTCATGGATACCACACCAAAATATACAGTTTGTAACTAATGGATACCACACCAAAATATACAGTATGTAAAAATATACAGTATGTAACTCATGGATACCACACCAAAATACACAGTATGTAACTCATGGATACCACAGCAAAATACACAGTATGTAACTCATCGATACCACACCAAAATATACAATGTGTAACTCATGGCTACCACACTAAAATATACAGTAGGTAACTAATGGATATCACACCAAAATATACAGTATGTAACTCATGGATACCACACCAAAATACACAGTATGTAACTCCTTGATACCACTCCAAAATATACGGTATGTAACTCATGGATACCACACCAAAATATACGGTATGTAACTCCTGGATACCACACAAAAATACAGAGTATGTAAACTCTGGATACACACCAAAAATACATATGTAAACTCATGGATCCACAACAAAATTACAGGAATGTAAAAACTCAATGGATAGCACACCAAAAATATACAGTTTGTAAATAATGGATACCACACCAAAATATACAGTATGTAACTCCATGGATACCAACATCACTGAACAAGTATGGTCTCATGGATACACACACCAAAATACACAGCGTGTAATTCATGGATACAACACTAAAATATACGGGTATGTAACTGATCATTTTATACCTTCAATTACTTCGACAATTCGCAATCTCGATGAAGAAGAAACGGCAACACCGGGTTGGAGTAAGATATTAGAACTGTCGATGCACAATTACGGAATCCGGTTCGTTGCCACTTAAAATTGTCGCTTCGCCAACAAGCGGGACAACGCGATAATTATCGCGTTGTGCCTCTTGGCCGAAACATACTACATGCGAGATTTAACCAATCTCGCAGAGGTTAAGATGGGTATGCAATTATCGTCTTAATTGTCGCTTGTTCGTTTTTAACCTCGCAATCGTTGAAATTGAAATCCAATAGAAACATAGTTGCGCCGAAATTAGTAAAAAACCTCGCTTGTCGCATTGTCGCATGTTCGCTGGGGATTATATTTCTGGACAAATTGAATCGATATAATTTTTGGGTATTATTTTCACGTACACCGAAAAATTTCTAATGACCCCCCAGTCTCTGCGGCTGGAAACACACTAAATCCGACTGTACTATTTTCAATAAAAAAAAGTTTTCGACATTTTATAGAGATCAGATTTTCAGAGACTTTAATCGCATTATAATATCTGAACGTTTGTGACAAAAAAAGGACAACATCTGTCGTACGTTAGTAAGAATAGGGTAAAAGCGTATTTCTTGTACTTTCCATACGGAACAAAGTCGTGTTTTTCATTACTCAAATAATTGTAGAATGTTCCAAGCGCAAGCTATTTTAGAATATATTTATAAAATAAATCTAACATGGTTCTAACAGATCGTAATTAAGTTTTGTACAGCCCAAAGTTTTCGTCGGGGGGACGTCTAAAAGGTACCATTTTTGTGAAAACTTGCATATTTCTTCATATACTAAATAGAGGTGGTGGGCCTTGTCAAGGAGAAGCTATATCTTCACCTTGATGTCTGATTTAATAAATGCAAAGAGCCCAGCTACCTCGAGGAGGAAACAGGTCAAGTAAGGTTCGAACCCGGTCGGAGAGGGGTCAAAGTCATAGGTCAAGTTCGGTAAATTCTCAAATATGAAGTTTTCGCAGCAGTAAGGAAGTCTGAAAAACAAAATACAATCTCACTAAGTCCAACAACACCATTGGAAACAATTCTCTCCGCTCCTCGTGGCCGGGGAAGCTAGTCGTGGTTGCACCCCTACTGCATTATAACAGTTTGGGTATTTTCTTGATACCTGTTCCTGAGCTCTGATGGATCATTTGACTTGTAAGTAGGCTAGACATCTACCAACATATTCTATATATGGTATAGGTAGGTACCCAGGATGTAGAGGACTCCGAAACTCACCCCAAAACCCAACGGCTATCCGATGGTACTCGTACATGGCATCAAATCGAAGCCAGGACTTTCTCGAAACCTTTCCGCCGTGGTCAAATATAAGCAGCTTTTTCAAGTTCGGAACCACTGCTGTGACCTTCTAAACCTTGACATGACTCTTCGGGATAACACTAGGTACCTGAACTGGTCTCAATCTTAGTAGGGACTTTATACTACACGAGCATGATAATATATGTACTATGTCATGGTCACAGGGGTTCCGCCGGGTATAAAACCGTACAGACTGATCAAATTGAAGTTTTTCCTAAGACAACACTACGGTGAACCTTATAGACTGCCATGACCTGATGTGTATGTCAACTGCTCCAAACTGATATTATTACGATAACAAGGACTATCTATTCTTATGATATAAATAGTAGTATATACCGGGTACAGGGCATCCAAGGGTTGCAAACCGTCTCCAAATGGATAAAAAATAATGCGTTTTGACTCCAAATTCTCCATAATTTTATTATAGGCCTGACACTCAGATGGTATCTCCGTATACCCAAATTGGATTTGAACAGTAGCTATGATCCATACGAGTCAGGATCATATGTAGTAAGGTATATGTGATGGACACAAGAGGCTCGAACCAGGGTCTAAACTTGTTCATTAGGTCTAAAAACTGATGTTCATTGGTTTGCTTGTAGTTGATTTCCATATTTCATCTCCTTGCCCTCTTAGGGGTTATCCTTGCACCTTCGACCTACATTAAAGTAGATATGTTATTTAGGTTTCAATATTAAGTACCATTTATGTGTAAAGGGGGCTGTTTGCATTCTCATAGAGAACAATATCAATCAAATAGGGCCGTTTTATAGGAATATTCTTACCGGACATCCCTTGTAGCTCGACTATTCGAAGAATAAGTAGAGATATCCTACTCACCAAGGACTTCGTCGGACCGGCCGTGTCGGGGTGGCGTCGGAGTCGGCGTCACAGTTACCTTAGTTAAGTTTTTCGTACCCAGCCACATTTTGACAAAGTCTTTTGAGGAAAGCTTTGAACTTTACACTGTTTACATCATCTAGCCAGTTATAGCAAGAGCACATAACCCATCAGGATTTGGGCTGAATTTATGGCCCCTTTGACTGAAATTCGGTAAGTTTTTGTACCAGTCAGATTTTGACAAAAAGTCTTTTAAGATAAAGCTTTGAAACTTTCAAAAACACTGGTTACCTCACCATGGCAGTTTAGGCAAGCTACATAATCCACTAAGGGGATTTTGCGGAATTATGGCCCTTTGACTTAGAAATCTTGGTTGAAGTTTTTGTACAAGTCATATTTAGACAAAGTTTTGAGATAAAAGCTTTGGCAACCTTCAAAAAAAACACTTGTTTACCATCACCATGTCAGTTATAGGCAAGAGGCACATTACTCCTCCATCAAGGATTTGGCTATTATGGCCCTTTTTGAACTTAGAAAATCTGGGTTATATTCGTTACCAGTCATATTTGACAAGTCTTTTGAGATAAAGCTTTGAAACTTTCAACGCCTGTTTACCCTCACCAGGTCAAGTTAGAGCAAGAGTACGTAACTCCATCAAAGGATTTTTTTTTCGCTGAATTATGGGCCCTTTTGACTAGAAATCTTGGTTAAGCTTTTGTACCGTCATAGTTTTTGTAAAGTGTTGACATATGGTTGAAATTTTATTCACTTGTTCAGTATAATAGTCTCGATCGTATAGGAAGAGACCATATTACACTTGTCATCTATTTGGCCGAATATGGCCCTTTTGGACTTGAAATTGGTTCTGTTTTCATACCCAAGTCCATGTTGTTCAAATATTTGACATGTTGTTTCTTTTTTTAAACTTTGAACACTTGCTTAGCATTATGATTTACATCTGTAGGCAAGAGTACATAACTATTTTGACGAAATTATGCCCTTTTGGATTTGAAATTGGCCATATAGTTGCCATTATGACGAGACTTATCGAAATCAAGTAATCGAACATTGTTTGTTAATCTATTTATTTCTTTTGTCTGATATACATTGAAATATTTTGACCCCATTCTATCAATCAGTTCTTCGAATAGTCGATCGCGCTGTAATCAGGAACGCTCGTTTTTTCCTGTAAACCATGTGCGTCGTGAAGTTATCAGCCTAGCAGTCTCGCGGCCGATAGCCTATTACATTATCTTGTCACGTATATTAAGTCACTGGCGAATCAGAGATGATAAAAAAATCTTCTGGATTTAGATCAGGCTGCACGACTGTATCTATGTTCAAATAATAATTATTTTAGAAAACAATTGTATAGGGAGCTTGTGACCCAGTTGTAATGGGCCCGACCATTAGAACTTCTTGGACTGTTTTTTTTTTTTTTTTTTTTTTTTTTTTACATTGATATTTTCCACTGTCAATATACAGATATATCTCACACTATTATTCGATAATTCAGGGAAACAGCATGTAATTAAAAGAGTTTTAAGTTATGAATTTCTTTATTTAACTTACTTGCTTGTCCTTAGTTTATTCAATGAAGTGTTTACCTTATTGTAGGCATTGTTGTATTTCTGCAGGAGGAGGGTTTGGGCGGTGGGGTGGTGGGGGTGGGGGTGGGGGCGGTGCGGTACAGGCTGATGAATATTTTGTGATCTAGATGTTTTCAAACATATATATGGTTGTAGGTTACTCTGTTTTTGTTTGCAGGGCTTATTTATAGTCGCCACTGGATTTCCCTCCCGAAGACTGTTTCAAAATGGTGCTGGGAGAATTAGTGAAGACACTTCCATTCAGAATTAGGTTAGGCAAATTGGTGTATTAAAGTTGATATATATGCTCAAAGAATTCATCTTGGCTGCACAATCGGGGATTATAGACACAAAATCGAATTTGAGGGAATACTTCTAATAAAAAATGAATGTATAAAGTGTGGCCCCTCACCCGTTACCCCCCCCCCCCTTGTGCACCACCGTTAATCGTTAAATATTTTAAAAAATGGCTATAAGGTTCTGGAACTACATGTTTGCTTTTCATGGTGCTCATTAAACGTTATTGATTGAATATTTACAGGTTGAGCTCGACGCGGTATGGCGACAGTGACCTGAATTATTAAGGTCCTTATACGGAGTTCTGTTCGGAATAGAATTCGCGTGTTTGCAACCCTCGGATGTAGAGAAGATGGGTTCTGAACAAAAACGAAACCCTTAGTATTAAGTTGAAAAATACTTTGCAGTCTTTTATATGGTGGTTGTTTAGGACACATTTTGAGGATTAAGTTATCTCGAGCTCGTGCGTCGAGAAAAGATGTCAGTTAC
Source organism: Mercenaria mercenaria (assembly GCF_021730395.1). Lineage (NCBI taxonomy): Eukaryota > Metazoa > Mollusca > Bivalvia > Venerida > Veneridae > Mercenaria > Mercenaria mercenaria. The sequence continues at coordinate 37,672 of NW_026460937.1, read as the reverse complement.
TCTCGAGATAAAAATGTGTTGCGAAACGATCGACATAGTGTGCATTCGAGATACGATTTTGAGCGCCCCGAGATAGATGCCAGTATCGAGCGTTCGAGAATATTTTTCTGAAAAACAAATAGGTCATGATGGTTCATCTAGATCGATAACCTGAGGTTTCCACGCTCGACAGATATTACTACACAACATGTTCTAGAAGTCACGGCCACCAGCGGCCATTCACGTTTTTTACAAAATAATGAGTGTCACAGTTCCCTGAAAATCGTTTCGTTAAATGGTTTTTTGACAAGGGCATTTAGAGAAAATAAGTCATAGCGACCAGGTTTTTACCATATCAATGTGCATAACAGTCGATGTATACAATTTGAGCGGTCGGGAATGAAGTTCTATCCTCTGTAGAGAAACTACTCTAGCCGCTAAATGAGCCTTGCTAACTCCTGCGCATGTTCCAAATTTCATACTGTGTAGAAATAATTCACGTTTACGTAAAGATGGCTTCTAAAGCAGATCTCGGGCTAACTTCTTTCCGCTCGCTGATAAAACCCTGGCTCCGCTTTGAGGCTAGTGGTTAATTATGATGTGATGAAACAATGATCAAGTTACTCGGGAACGTATCCAAGTTATTGCGTTACATACAACACAGAAACGAAATGGCAGAAAGTAAGCCACCAATAATATAATATACTAGTGTATTTGTTATTATGTTTTGTGATTAAATACGTAGCTCATGCAAGCGGGGCAATATACGTTAGATTAAAGGAGGAAGAAGAATAAATTTAAAGAACATTTTCGGGATGTGTGTCGAGGGGTGAGGAGGGGTGGCGAGTGTGTTAGTCTCGGTTTGGTTGGGGGGGGTGTTTGTACGGCAGAGGTGGGTGATGGAGCACAAGGCACAAGAATGAAAGATTGGTCAGGAGGGGGGATGTTAATTTGGTATTGTGAGGGTGACTGCATGTTGCACTGCTTAAATCTTGATAAATCACAATACAACTATAGTCCGGTTTAGAAGTGAACTGAACCTTCGTAATTGGTTATATACAAGGTATTTTTGCAGTTCTGTTCTTTTGAATTCAGTAACTGCGAATCACCGAGGACATTCTTTGGGGAAAGTTTTTATTTAAGAAAATTCGAAATGGCCCGCCATCGTCAAAGGTCAATATCTTTGACCTTGACAAAAAGATAGGAACATCTTTTTGTAGTGGGGTTTATTAAAAAGTTCTGTTGCTTTAGGCTGTTCATTCAAGTTGGGCCATTCACAGTTCACAGTATCGCCATGACTTTCGCTCGGAATCCTTGGGTCATTTTTTTCCTATTTTATAGAAAACATCAGAACCATTATAACACTATATGGTATTGGTGATTTGATTGCTTAGTAACTGATAAAGGTGCTGTTGTATTGTCCATATATTTATTGTATATAAACAAGCACTGGTAATACAATTAGTTTAGAGAAAAAGAAACACAATTAATCAGTAACAAACCAGATAGGTACGCAGAATCACACAACAACAACACTTTCTAAACGTAAAAATGAAAAAATATGGAAACAGAAAGGCAATCTGATATGTACGTTAACAAGAAACTTGTTTAATTAAACATGTCAACTATGTTTTGAACCTGTTGTTACATCCGTAACAGACCGTATATTACGTTACCAAATTCAAATTACAGTGAACTTGAATTACACCAGAATTGAATAATTACCGATGCCCGGCTTTGTTGATGTTTGCGATATCAGAAACACTACCTATAAGGCAAGCAATGATATCATATCTTAGAGAATGTCAAGAAAAATAAGGAGACAATTAACATCATTTGGCCGTCCCATACCTAGTAAATTAAATGGTTCCACGGTATGTCAGCAAAAATGAAGTAGAATTAGGTGTTCCCAATGAAATTGCTGTATAATCATCCCTTCTGACTGTATTTTACAAAATCAAATTGAACCTAGTTCCATGATCCAAGTAATTGCATCAAATTTAAGCACTCTTAGTACTTTCAAATTCTTTTATGAAAGACCATCTAAATCCGGAAAGCCCTCCTCAGGAATGTACGTTCAGCTCGGAGCTGTCTGCAAACCGAATGGCCACTGTTGCCTTTTTAATTAGGTCTTTTAGTCCGATTTCACGTTCCAGTTGTTAAACATCTAAACACATATAAATCTGGAGAATCAATGCACCAAAAGAGATAATTATAATAGCTGCCATAATACTTGGCTTCCTAATGTTATCGTTACGGTACTAATAGAATACCACAATGTGACAGATTTTGAAAAAAGATTTTGTAAAAATATATGTTTTTAAGAACGATATCTATGAAAAACTAACAATGACTTCTGATAGCAGGTTGACTTTCTATAAGACATAGAGTTTAGTTTGGACATTCTAGGTAACAGCAGAACGACCCGCTGTACCATTACATTACCTCATTATATCCAAATGCGTTATGTGCATAATGATCATAGTATTATCAATGGATATATGACAATGACAACGAACTAAAAGCATATTCTAGAGTGTTAGATAATGGTATTTCAGTTTACAAATCAGTCCCTTTTAACTTTAACTCTCAGTTAGTTACAACTGGTCACGATAGTTAGGTTGGTAAGGCTTGAAGACTGATGGAACGAAAACAAAAACTAAACACAGAAGTAAACAATGTGGACCTTAATTGAAAAGTACACATTTGTTCCTGTTTTAGAACAATATTATAACAAATCTTCTTATGCTATGTTTGAAATTTGGCAATATCTTTAAAACTCCCAAAAATGCATATCTTTGTTTTAAATTAATTACGCAAATTTAGAACACGTGCGTTCTCTACCTATTGCAATTCAGCAATACGAAACAAAGTTAAGATTTCATACTATAAATCTAGTCAGGTAAGTTGCGAAAGTCACTTTTGAAAAGAGAGGAGATTTAGATCGGGAAGGAGTAACCTCAAATTTACTAGATTACATGTTGTTGAAATTCAGAAAATGTTTAAGACATCGTTTGTTCAAAATGATATAGTACTGCCAAACATTAAATTTGAGTGGATAGAAAAAACATAGCTGTATCAATATTGGAACATTAATTGCTAAATTCAGACTTAAAAGGGAGTTCCTGCAGTTTAGTATAAGGAAGTATAGTCCAGATACGGGTAAGCTAAGCATTATATTTTCAAGTTCATCTTGAGGTTATCATCTTGAAGGTGTTATCGTAACCAATTATTCATTACTACAACCTTTGATCGTGTTGCATATGGTCAATTGATGTAAAACTGACTGAGAGGGCACAGCAAAACTGGATTGTGTGAACATTGTGATGATGGTAATTTAAGTAAACCGTTGACCTGACACATATCTCTCATCATTTACTCAATTTTTTAATCCAAAGAATGACAATCAATCCCTATATTCCTCCCTGCTCTAAAGGAGCAACATGCAGTAATTAACTGTTATGCAAAAGTTGTCAGAAACAACATCTTAGCATGAATATAATTTAACATCGACATCGTACAATTTTAACTGTTATAGAAATTATATCATGGAAGTACTCCACCAGTCTCCTGTCATTTAATATCATTCATGCCTTATTTCACATGATTAAAATAGTCTTTAAAAAAGTTGTTTAATGAACAATTATATTAAGGTTTCAGAATAATAGTGTGCAGATTACAAGAAGTCCTAACCTATGTAGATGTAGATGTTAAGGGTATTCACAGTGCATTCTGGTAAAAACTATTCGTACCGTTACGTATGGAACATTTCTAATGCATTGCAACTGGATGATAAGTAAATTAACTTACTGAAAAAGGAATGTCTCATATAAATAGATAAGAGAAAGCAAACCTATTAAAATTCCATAAAGCATCAACATGTAGCAATACATATTGATGAAGTTTGAGCGCTTTTTTCAAACAAAGTAAAGCTCTTTGTACCTTTGCAATAGTTTAACTAAACTTTTTTGTAAAACATGCATAACTTCTAAGTGTTATCACGGTTTTTTCTTAATTCCGAAAAGTTCTGTAACGGGCCTCTTGCTTAAATTATCTCAAAAGGAAAAAGAAAAGGTAAGAAATCAGTCGTTGCTGGCTATGTATGCTCTGGCTTTTGCGGAAAAGCATTGACATTTCAATTTTTTTACACAGTAAAACGCATTTACGTGCAAGGCATTACAAACTTTTAGTAACATCCTAAACCGATAAAGCGGGGCAGAAGATTACCATATCATAAAATCAATTAAAAGCAATAATCCAATATCATCGTCCCGCGGATTAGCGTGATTTCCGTACTATTTGTGTGTTGTTGTAGAACACGGGGGGCAAAAACGATAAGTAACAGCTTTGGTCATTAGTGATGAATTTGGTATATGATATACCTGAATATGAAGTTGTAGTTTTATTTTAATAATTATTAAAGTGAAAATCATTACGTTCTTTTAAACAGTCACACATATGTAAAAATATATCTATTGACAGAAAAGAAATATGCACGACACCAAAAAAAACTGTAAATAAAATAAATATCAAGAATATGAACATGTTATCTAAAATATTTAGAAAGGTATTAGACTTCTCGATACGCGCTTTCTTCACATTATTAGGAACATTAGAGTATGAGATTTGTTTCTAAATGTTTCAAAATCTAAATCCACTAACGATTTTCGATTTGTTTCTCGTAAAAGGTAGTAAAACGGCAAAATTCGCATGTATTTCAGTACACTTAAAGGTTGTCAGTAATTAAGTTTTGAAGCATTCATAAAATATAGCTTTATTTTTTCAAGATATCTAAAAAAGTATTTTTGTTGTCGACGATTTGGAGAGGAGACCAGTAGCTTTAAAAGAAAAAGAAGTACAGAAATAAGACTTATACTTTTAAAAGGAAAAACTTTACCTACCATGCTGGACACGATGTTCTTCCTTTGCGATCGGTGCAGATGTCATGATCAGTCTGCACGAAAGGTAGGTCTCGCAAGGATTGTGACGACTCATCATCCATCTGCACGTTGCCATTCAGCCATGTAACTTTTTGGTATGCACCTTTTCATAGTACTATCCAAATTGAAAGATTGGACAAGTTATATATTGTAATTTAGCATGGTAAGATAGCTCTTATATCGTGCCTAAAGAGAAAATATCATATTTGCGTATGGTGACAATTACTACTACCATAGTATACTTTAAAATAAATATATCGTTACAGGAAAAAATCAACATTAAATAACAAAACGAATCAATATCTCAATTTAGAATAGCAGGAATACTAAATATAATTTTAGAATAAATAAGTTTTTTTTCGTGGAAATTTGGGCCAAGATCTTTACTCAGTAAATATTTACGGGAAACAACTCTAGAAACGACGTGAATCTAAATTTGTACGGTAATACGATATGACATAGTGTAAAAATCGTAAAAACAACGTTCTGAAAGAAGGGAAAAGAACTATATAAAGACAGAAGAAGTGACATAAAATATTAAAACGCAAATAAAAACCATTACAAAAACCATAAAAATACCGATCACTTGTAGTAAGTGGTTAGGTGGGAATATATTTTTTAGGACACGGCTTGATGAACAACACTGAACGGGATACTGTTTACCCCTCGGCAATTTTGTAGACACCAAAAAGTAAAGGGTAGTTGTAAGATATTGTTCCAATTTAAATATTTTATGCTTGATGTGATGTGTGCGATCTTGGAATAAAAGAAATAATAGGAAATCGCAATTTTTTAAACGAATGATTTTAAGAATGTACAAAACATTGCATAATTTAGAATACAGAATTAATATTATACAAGGGAGATCGGAAAGAAAGCAGAATGAGTGTTTAAATAGACCCACAATGCGGCTATCTTCAAAATTAAAGTTTGGTCAGCGTAGGAATAATAGAAGAAGGATGTTGTTTGTGTCAAAAATTATTAAAAAAATCCCATATGAAGAAAAAAAGATGACAGAGTTGGAGATCGGAACCCGGACCGCCGCGCAATAAAAAAGTCACAGCGGCAAAAAATAAATATAGGTAATATATGGTATTGGAAATTAATATTGCTAGATTTTTACGAAATGCTTTGAAACTCAATTACTGACAGACTCTATATTTTTACGGAAACACATGAGAAATTAGTTGCTTTGAAGTATCTTTTGCGATGAAAATTAAAGCATTGTATATTTTATAAATGCGATGAACACTTAAATCCACCATAGCGTGAGTTTAAAACGAAAGCAGATCTAGGTTTCGGCGTTCTGAGTTCAACAATTAATTTGTTTTAATGTGTCTTTACAATCTCAGTTTTTTTTGTTGTTTTTTCTTTTGTGTTTTTTTTTTTTTGGTCAAGTGAAAGTTGCATACAATTCACTCGGCTTTGAGCATAATAACTTGACCGACAAAAGTAAGGCTAGCAGACGACAAAATTTTCCGTTAACAGCTTCCGAGTACTTGCGAGATAACGCGGAAACGGAAACAAAGCCCCGGGTATTTTTAAAGAATGTTCATGTACACACTTAAATGCGCAAAAAGGGACCAAACAAAACCATTATCAAATTTAAAACAAATTACACATAACGAAAAATTGAATAATTTTTCTACATTTTTAGGGGTATCGGACTTTTGATTATTGCGGAAAATACCTAATTTTATTGTTATATTGAAAAGTCACTTTTTTAACCCGTTGCCTTATAGCAGGTCTACTGTGAACTGAGGTGGGTCTATTTCCAGTAAAAAGGGCAACCAAATTATTAAATATTTTTTAAAATAAATTTCATAATATCCGGAATAAATAAACTTAATTGTGGGGTATCGAATTGTGATTTCCAAAATAGAACTTTTCTATTAAGGTTAAGTGATTTTTCCTTTCTTTGTTTTATAGGCAAAAATTATCGATTCGATAGATCGATGTTTACAAAAAGTTGTTAATGAACGTTTTTAGAAAAATGACACGAAGTTTTTCACATTGTTATCATTTACACTCAATATATGTTATCTGAAATGATTAAAGGATTGTAGATTTGTAACATAATTTTTAAGGTGTTTGAGCATATAAAAGGCCACAACACAGGTAAATATAGTTAAAAGTAGTTTTAAACTAGAAACATTAATTTTAGCCATATTTGATCAGATATGATGAATACACTCGGCTCAGATGAACGTCTTTAGAAGTTAAGGTATGCAAGTGAAACATTTGAACAAACTATCGTGATGTAAATTTCTACAGTACCTACTTATGAAGGTATTTATAAATTCAAAATAAAGAGTTCTAAGAAACTCACCCATATTTTCCTTACATTTTTATATTCAGCGGAATCTTTGAAATCAGTGTACATGTAATGCTTGTTTAGATCCAATTACACATGTAAGACGAGAACTGCAATAAAAACCCTATTAATATACCCTATGCAGGTTCGGTCTCTTTCTCTGTTATTCTACTGGACTACTATAAGTTTTCTGGGCATAAAATACAAAGACCCTATTTTTGGGTTGGGTGAGGTCAGAGAGGGTGCAAGTTTTGACAGTTTGTGTTTGCGGTGGCGGCGGTGAATGGTGTGTTTGTTTGTTTGTGTGGGGGGAGAAGGGACTAAATGTATATGTGAGGATGAGTGGTGTGGATTGTCCACACTGGCGCAAATCGTCTTATTATACCTAGCTATATCCGAAGTTAAAAGTCAATACCTGAATAGTTTGAAGTTTGTGATCTGGAACCAAAATACAAGGACCAGCTTTGCCATTTGAACTAAGTGTGATATTGAACTTTTGACCGACAATCATGTTCATGGGCTCTGTACATCATTTCATTGCCTCCTATTCATAGCGAAGGTTTGAGTCAATATTTGAACGGTTTTTGAAGTTATGTCTGACTCGATATTAAAAGATTGACATCTTGGGAGGTAAATTCGGAAGCATCGTTATGCCCGATGCGTAGGCGTAGGTTGCCTCGGGACGGATATGTATATCCGATTAGGAAACACAGCAGATTTATTATTCTGGTGATTTCACTGGTGCTGGAAAACTCCATCTTCGCTGCAGTAAATGGACGTATATGAAACTACATCTGTACAGAGATTTGTGTAGATAATAAATATGTTTACGTTAAAAAATCAAATACCTTGATAGTTTTTCGTTGTTCCTTTATAACATATTTCTCATTCAAAAAAAGTCCTTTACGGAAAAAACTAAGTTTTACGGCAGATGATAAACTAAATCGGAATATTACGTGTTTTCGTGTTGTAACGTCATGAAGTACTTATTGGTTATGGACGAAAGTTACCGCGCTTTGTTACTACGCTACTATAAGAAAAAAGGCTATAACAAATATCTGTTTTGAATTTATTTTACTAATATCTGGTGCGTGTAGCATGCAATCACTGGTGGTAGGTGCAGATGGAAAATATCCGGCTCTTAGGGTAATGATTAAGCGGTAACTCGGCAAGAGCATGTTATCGCCAGAAACCAGAAACACTTACCATGGAGCCGGATATTCCCATGGCGCACATAATACCAGTGAATGAAAGGAAATTATATATGAAAACACAAAGCCAATTTCGAATATGATTTAAAATAATAAAATAAAAAAAAAATGAAGTTAGCAGTACGTTACAACGTGAAAGTTCATTGTTATCACTACCCTCCCGTTTTGTATACTAAAGTCTTACCGTTTTTATAGTGCTGTTTTTAAAAAAGACTATGAAGCGGTCACGTTTCGGTGAGACCGGATGTTCTATTTTTGCGTAAAAGTTTGGAAACGGCACCGAATTCTATATATCTTATACTCAGTTCATTCAGATCATCCGATTGTTTCAAGCTAAATTGAAAATGCCAGCGCAATTTAGCATTAATCCAGCTATATATTCACGTTATTCGAATTTGAAAAAAAAAGATACAACATACTGATAAAAACGGTGAAGTAGTTTTCACCATCGAGTGTTCATATTAATACGGCCAATGCTCGAGGCGCTGGACCTTCGGTTCAACAAGTTGCAGCAATGCGATTTTGACGTTAACGTTAAACTTTGGCATGTCAACGTTGTTAAATATCTCTGTAGGGTTATGTTCTTGTATGTTGTTATTTTATTCAATGTTTGTCATTCATATTCTAAAAGTCATTATTGTTATTCTATATTTCGTTCTATTGTATCTTTGATTTGTATTCAGAGTCGTGTCTTTGCATATTCGAAGTCTTACCATTGTTATTCTATATGTCGTTATTCTTATTGTATGTTCGATATCTTATGGTAAACGCCATTATTGTTATTCTATATTCGTGATTTATTGTATCTTTGATATTGTTATTCAATGTCGTGTCACTAATTATTCTAAATATTCATGTTATTGTATATGTAGTTATTCTAATTGTATGTTCGATAATTATTTGATAAAAGGGGTCATCAGTGTGTTCAATATATGACCGTTTCTATTTACAAACGTGTCATTCTTATTTTATGTTATGTGATTGTATTTGATATAGCGTTCGCGTGCTATTTATATCGCGGACATGCACAGACAATAGGAATAATCAAAGCTTTTAAAAACAATAATGATATAGCCAACAAACAATAAGTCTCCCAGTTACAATAAAAATTGTTAAAGTTGTTAGTAACTTTAATGTTATAAATGGTTGTGCGAGCACAGCCATTTCTAGTGCACTAAATGCTTGCTTTCTTTGTTAAGTTTTAGTCCAGTTTTTCCTAAGTACAGTGTTTTCTTTTAATTTTATCATCTACCCTTACCTTTTGACAAATGTAATGTTATTTGATGTTTGATCTAACCCTTTCATAAATAACATAGGCAGTTAGGGTAAAGAAGGGTAATCAGCGACCCGTTCTGGCGGAACGCCAAACGTTTTAAGCATCGGCACGTCGCGACATTACGTTCTATAAAGCTGTTGGAAAGACGCGATGCAGGAGGGCGATACACCGGACATTTTGTTTTTGTGGGCCGCGACAGCGGACACAGATTTACCATACAGACAACTTTACAGTCAAAATGCTTATCCGAAACCGACGAACAAGTAGTTCATGTCCTCCATAAATTTTACGTAATCATGGTCTTTTTAACTTTCAGAAAGCTTTGAGATCAACTTTATCAAACAAAAATGCACTGCTTAAGTACAAATTGCCCGTACTCTATATTCCAAAAATAACAAAAACAGCGTATGAAAATGAGCATGCTTGCTTTGATCACATGAACAAAACAATTCTTCCATCACGTGACCAAAATAACTATAAATTAACCTACGAAAATATAGTTGGTCGGTACTTCAACACATCCGCGTACCTCTATAATCGGCTATTAAAACCAAGTGGGTCTTTGTGAACGTTTCTAATTAAAAACTTCGTTCCTGCTACAAAAGTAATCGAAATTTTATTATCATAACAACACCAAAGAGCGTGTTTTGGTCACATGATCAGCCAACCATCTAACTAGAACGGGTCGCGTTCGGATTAAAATATAAAATTGCCACCCAAGATCCGTTGAACTTTGTGATTAGAAATGGGTTTATGGAAAGATATATGCATGAAATCAACAGTAGAAGAGGGTTTAGGCCTATTTATTTTTCATAGAGAAAGATACCGATATTCATAATATTACGTAGATAAATGCTGATTTTCATTTGACTAGGAAATATTGCGCCGTAAACGGAGGGGGGGAAAAAATTCTACCTGTTCCCGAAAAATACGATCGTATGCACTTCAAATTGATTTATTTATATTACATTCCGCTGGTGTTTGTGATGACATTATAAAGAGATAATTAATCGAAAGAAACATTAGTTTTAACAAATCCTTTTTAATTACGACGTAGATTTGCCCAAACAGTGTTTCGTCCCAAATATTCACGTCTGGCGTCGATTTCTTATCGATAATTCTACCATAGCGGGATTGAAAACTGCACTGAAATAATTTCCAGATCATTCAAACAAAGTTGGATGGAAAAATTCCAGTTTTAATAGTTGAATGAAAACAATAAATCGGAAAAGATCATCGGATGCATAGAAATGCAGCCAGAAGAATAATAGCAGCTAGACTGTTTGATTGAGGTGGTTCATGAGAGTGTAATGAAATGTGACCTAGGGCCCCGGCTTAAGCAGAACTTTATTACAATATGTTGAATGAACTCATGATACCAAAGGACTAGAATATAACAACACTAAAAACATGCAAGGTCATGATTATTAAGCATATGATATTATCTACAGCTGAAAATTGGACTAATGCAACCCGAAGATAATTGTGTGTGCTTGATATTTGGAGATAGTATTAGGGTGTTTTGGTTGTTTTACAAATGGAAATATGAAACATTTAATTTCATTGTAATATGCTTTTATGGTTGTTTTTCGTTTAAGAACTATTCGAAGGTCTTTTATTGTGTAATTTTATGTATAAATATTGCATAGCTGCTGTTTACCAAGATGAGTCTCATTTGGAAAAAAAAAATCACCTGTCAAGGTCACAGGGCCACCTGAAACAGGGAAACCCGTTTCTGATCAATAACTTGAGGCCCATTGACCCAGAATGCTTGAACTTCATAGGATGATGGATAGGGAAATGTAGAGTAGATGACACCTATGGATTTTTGAATCACTTGCTCAAAAGTTCAGGTCATATGAAACCAGTTTCCAACCAAATAACTTAGAATCTTTTGACACAGAACATTCAATCACGATGATAGGAATCAAGTCGATGACCCTTAATGTCTGGGGTCACATTGACTTAAGGGAAAGGTCACAGAAGGACATGAAGCTGAAAAACTCTTCTGGATCACTAATTGATGAATCACTTGCCCCAGAATGTTGAAACGTGTATTAGGATTGGGACATGGCAGGAAGGAGAGACCACTGTAGATTTTGGACGCACTCGATCAGAAGATGTCAAGGTCACGGGGGCCTGAACATGGAACACGGTTTACTGAGCCAACCCATTTGACCCAGAATTTGTGTAATTTCAGAGGGTGATTGGACATGCCAAGGAGATGATTCTCTATTGCAGCCAACACATAGGTCTCGGTGTCTTTCGCTTCATACTCTATTGGACTTCTGCTAGTACGACAATGCATTGGGCGACTAGGGAGCATGGAATCGTCTTAAATTTGAAATTCATGACTCATTCGACGGAGGAGGGGATATTGTTAAATAAATGTTAGATGATGGTGTTGGTCGGTCTGTAGACAAAATCAGTTTCCAGAGTGATAACTGGAGAACGCTTGGGCATAGGATGATGAGATCGGGAGATTGGTCATGACCAGAAATGACCCCTAATTGGTTTTGAGTTCGTAGGTCAAAGGTCATATCACATTGACAATAGAACTTTTTGCAGAAAATAGATTATTGCTTTGGTCTAAAATTACATTTTGATACGGAGGTCATTTAAGACTGGTAAATGACCCATGGTTATTAATTTAAGATCAATACGTTAATTGTTCAGTACGCAGTGACCAAATAATTTCTGTTCCTTGTCAGTTAAGTCATGCAAGTGTTCTACAAGCTCTTGTTATAACTAGAATCTCCAAATAACACAAAATTATCAATTAGTCCATGACCTTTGCTCACGTTTACTGTTATTCCCCTTGTTCCGGTAAAAGCAGGGTGTTTCCGGTAAAAGCAGGGTGTTTCCCATTGATTTTTTTAAAAAAAAACGCTTTATTATTCAAAAAAGGTTTTTGAGGAAAATTAACCAAACTCACAAAATTTTTAATAAGCACACAAGCTTTGCTCATATATTATTTTATCCCCTTTGACACAGTAAAAGCAAAGTTTTACCCCTTGATTTTGGTAAAAGAACGGTTGAAAATGCTTATTAATCAAAAGTAGAATCACCAAACTTAAGCTAACTGTTCATGCCCATTACCAAAAGCTGTCAACCGCTGCCCACATCAGTCCTCTCAGTGCTTTGATTTATTCTCGGCTGGATAATCTTGGTGGTTAAGCACTATATATGCTGTGTATGTGCAAGTCTTTTCTATATGACAATGGGTACATTTAAGAATTTTGAAATATATTTTGAAGACAGCTGATGTGTATAAATTTTATTTATCATTCAGATATTTTATAACATTGCTGTATTACATACAACCATAGAATTTAAATCAAGCGCATTGCCCATAATAAACATAAAAAAATATGAAAACATTTGATGTTTGTGTTCTGTTTTGTATTGTGGGTAGTAATTATATACTGACAATTTAACTGTTATTGTTTCCGAAGTTCGAACTCCCTACCGGTATTAACTTGCTCAACATTGTTACTGACAACATCTAAACAAGTAACAAAAGCGAGTACTTCCAGTTGTCCGATGTTCAAAAACAAAAAACTTTAGTCTGACTGGTTGAATCTTTCTATACATTTGCCCTGAGTTTGTTTAGATGCAGTAGTTTAAAAAGATAAATTATAGCAAAAACAATTTATTTGGCGGTAGCTCAACCCCGAATATTACAACTTCACATGCAGAATACTTTTTTTAAAGATATATGCAACAAAAATCTTGAAGCACTTAATGAGATACATGCGACACAAACTTTAAGTACATTTTCGACTACGTCAAGGGCCATAACACTGGTCTGATTGTGTGAGATCAAATTAAAACTTTTTTATTATACCTCCTTTTGTCTACAATGATAAAATCCCATTACCCGGGAAAGACATATTTTGACTATAAAAAAACTTTTTCAACCTTTCCTCTCTTTTGTATACAAGATTAAAATCCCATTACCTGAGAAAGACTTTAATTTTGACTATCAAAAAAAATTTTCAACCTTTTTGACACGTGACCAACGAAAGTGACGTCAGGTCATGTGGCCCCGCTGATATTAACCCGAGAGCAAATGTCATCCGAGGCGAAATTATAATATACCAAATGGAAGTGCTGATAACAATCCTAAAGGGGTTTGATGACTCTTGGCAATACTTTCTGAGATACCCGACACAATTCGGACTGACGGACAGACGGACGGGTTGGGCTAGGGAAAACACTAATTGCCCCACCCAAACACAACATGGATGGAGGGGGGGGGGGGGGGGGGCACATAAAAAGAAATCATTTCATATTGTAACATTCTCTATGCAAAAGAAATCAGTTATCGCCAGTTGCACCTTAAATTATACTTAATAACACATCTTCTTAAAATATGTCCTAACATTTCATGCGAGAGAATACAATTACGGCTTTCTATTTACCGGGGGAATAGCATACAATCTTCAAAAGTAAGTAATTTGAAAATTTCCACATATATTCACGTGATAAAGACAACTATGAAATGTAATGATTTGTAAATACAAGAATGAAAGTATGTTTCAGAAAGGTATTAGATTTTTTTAAAGCGGTATGGCTAAATATCTATTTGAAAACAGCATTCACCGTTTTAGCAATAAGACTTTTGCGTAACGTCAGAAAAAAGCGGGAAAATGCGCAACCCCAAAAACGCCGTCCATATCGCCATTTGAGACTTATCTTTTTTTTTTTTTAGACTTCGTAGCTCGAAAATAAAGACGGTAGTCAAGGACTTTATGCGTTTTTTTTGCTGAAAAATGCCTTTTAAGTAATTGTATTTTTTTTTAACTCTATGGCCCAAATTTAAATGCATGCTGCCAAATTTTTATACAAAAGAACGTCACTTCCGTAGAGTTCAGATTTGGAACAACACATGCTAAGATTTATGGCTACAATTTTATTAATCAAAAAGGGGCAGACTCAAACTTATCATTAACAAACTCGTGTGCAATCAATGCCGCTAGGGCTAAAACAATTTCTGGTAAAAGGGTATTTCATTGATTTGTCAAATGATTTTCTTATGATTTTTATGTCAGAAAAATGCAAGAGAAAAGGGGGATAGGGGAAAATTTATGACAATACTGCAAAAACGAAGTCGGTGACCCCTATTTTTGTTTGCTCTTTTACAGTAAAAAAAAATTTGTAAGTTTATTATTAGTTTCGACGTCATTTGCGTAAAAAAAGTGTGCATTTGACCTTTTCAATAATAATTGTACATCGGGTGAAGGTCAACTTTTGCTGTTATTTACGTAATACTATGTTATCAACGATGCAACTTGTTTTTGAAAATCCCGCTCATTACACCTTAGTCTTTTTGGCAGTATCCAGATTGTACATCGGGTGAAGGTCAACTTTTGCTGTTATTTACGTATGTTATCAACGATGCAACTTGTTTTTGAAAATCCCGCTCATTACACCTTAGTCTTTTTGGCAGTATCCAGAATTGATTTTCAAAATCTTAGTACATGCTTTCAAGTATCCAAATTTTATTTCTTTTATATGTCGAGCAAAACAATATTATCTCCCGCTTTTAAATGGCACGGTATCTGTTTCTCCTGCTCCAGTTTTGTGCGTGTACACAGGATATTTTTGAGAGGCATTTTACGCATTCATGTGTTTGCTGCAACTTCTTTTTCGACATTTCCGTATTTTGTTGTTTTGACGTTACGTCATTGTATTATTTAAGAAATGAAATGATTTTTTTTGGGGTTCATGCAAAATTGAACGACAGAATAGGATCGGCAAATCCATGTTTAATTTGCCGATCTTATTCTGTCGTTCATTTCGAAATGAACACCGAAAAAAAAAAGTTTTTATTTTATATTTACACTATATTTTATTTCCATTTGTAGACAAGATAAATTTAAAATTGCACATATTTTGTGGATTTAACCCTTAAAATCAGCTTCCCGGCCATTCTGTTCACCAGGCGGAACAACCGCGACGTCATCTAAGGAACATTCCCCCCTGACTATACGCGGGCTACGATTTAAAGAAAACGCGACAAACACGATGAAGATAACGCGATACTAAAGATAACGGAAATGGTGAAAACGCGATATCACCATCGTAGTATCGTATTATCGCGTTATCATCAAACATGTTGTCGCGTTTTCGTTTATCGTAGTTTGGTGATTTCGCGTTTCAACATCGTACTACCAATACGCATTTTCAGATCAACACATTCAAAGGCGATGGCCCTAACGGAATTCTATATTTATTAAGTAAGCGATTCGCGTGGCTTATTGTATGATTTACTAAGGTTCAGAATTCAAATTTCTTAGCGCTATGCTTAAAAGTTTTATTCATTTATACCGATTGAACGTTAATAACTGCATTAACCATCGATATGGCAATTCATTCGATGACAGGTTGAGCAACGCTGTGCGATAAACAGCCGTGCAGTCTGATTTAAGTCTATGTTTGCTTATATATCTCTGACGTGCCAATGACTTCAAAAAGTGTACAAAATAATGTATAGGCTGCTAGGGCCGCCAACTTCACGCTGCTATGGGCCCCCGGCTGCTAGACCGCCAACTTCACGCTGCTAAGCTGCTAACTTATTTCCTGTGACCTCATTTCGTGTTATGTTCCTTTATTTTGTAGCTACGACATTTATCTACATTATATTGTAATTATAATGAAATGTCGCACACTGGACTTAAAAAATATAAAACCCGACCAGAATTTGATTTTTCCCCATGATTTTTGTATAATTCATCAGGTCAAGGTCACTTCGTTGGGTCCAAATTTATTCATCACTCATTTGTTTTTAAAATTTGTGCCCAGCACTCACTAATAATAATTTTTTATTATACCAAACTTTATTTTTTTCGCATTTTTTCAAAGTTTTTTTTTAAAAAACCCACCCCAAAAAACATTTCCATTCCCCCCCCCCCCCCCCCCACACACACCTCCCCAGAATATTGTTTAGGGTAAGATATTTTATTTTTGAAGGCGTTCCGTCGATGAAATAGATTAAACTCGTTTTCCTTTCAAGAAAAAAAGAACAACAACAAAAAACGGAGACAAAAAATTTTTTTCCGAAAATATTCAACAAGGTAAAACTTTAAATAAAAAAAAATGTCTCCGATTATTCCCAGGAAATCAGTTTAATCCATTGATTGAGACCATGTTAAAATACTTGGGTGAGCCATATGTGTCAGGGAGGTAGTACATGGAAGTACGGTATGTTATAATGACACTAGGTTTTTGATTTTAACCGCTGTCGAGACTCTTAATTCCCGAGTATCTACCTATACCTTATATGAATATGTTTTGGGAGGTAAACTAAGCTTTACATTTAAGCACTTACAAGCCATATAATGCCATCAGAGCTCAAGACAGGTATCAGTAAATGACAACTTGTTATATGCGGTGGGTGCTGGCAAAGACTAAGTGGTCAAACGGGGAGCCGTAGAATTGCTCAATGGTGTCGTTGGACTCAGTGAAGATAGTGCCTGCCTTGACTGCTCTAAAAAGTTCATATTTTGAGAATATTACCGAACTTTAACCTATGACCTTGACCCCTAGCCGACCGGGTTTGAACCAAACTTGGCCTGTTTTTCTCTAGGGACTGGTTGCCCTTTGCATTAAGGTATCATTTATTTATTAAAATAGACGTCAGGTTATGAAGATATGACTCCCTGACAAGGCCAACCCCTATATTTAATATATGAAGAAGTAAAGCATATTTTCACGAAAAATGGTACATGTTTAGACTGTCCCACGAACGAAACCGTGTTGTCAAAATATACAAATTACATGTCTGTTTAACAATATTTACATTTAATTTATAAGTTATTTCATGAAAATATCTTTGTGTTTGGACATTTTAGAATTTTTTGAAGTTAACATTACCCTGCTAAATTTCTATAATGAACTTGTCCATCCTTCAATTTGGACAGTATCATTAAAATGTTAAAAAGAGCTATCCAAAAAGATACTTACTGAATAGCGAACAGTGTAGATCATGACCAAACTGCACGGATATGCCGGCTGATCATGATCTACACTGATCGTAAAGGCAGAATCAATCTTGTCCAGCAGGTTAAAGGTTATTGAAAAACACGGACTTTTTCCGTACGGAAAAGTACGGAAATACAGCTGATATCCTAAATTACGTACAAACGAAGAACAATAATATTGTCTTTTTGACACAGACTTTCAGATAGTGGTCAATTTCTATACAAAAAGTTTTATTTGCAGTTATTTACCCCAAATAAATATTTCATAAGCACTTTTTCCTTTCTGTACGGCTAATACTTTAAGCAAAAAATTTCAAAGTTCAGCAAATTTTTCCGACGGCGTGTAGAAAATTGTTTTCCCTACTCGTTTTTTTGTCAATATTTCGTCGGCATTCAATGGGACACTAACCCCGGGTTCCCCTAGTTTCCCTTTGTCAACGGTTTTAGGGAAAAATTTCACCAACGGTGCTGTAGTAAGAAATAATCCCCATCACCGGGCGACAAAGCGACAATGCGACAATGCGAGATTTTACTAATTCTCGCAACTAGTATATTGGATTTCAATTTCACGATGCGAGGGTTTAAAAAAAGACAAAACGACAATGAAGACGATAATTGTCGCCCTCTTAACCTCGCGAGGATTGTTAAATCTCGCATGTAAGTATGTTTTCGGACAAGGCGACAACGCGATAATTATCGCGTTGTCGCGTGTTGGCGAGGCGACAATTTAAGTGGCACGAACAGGATTCCGTACATATCCGCAGAATTCAAAATACCATAGAAACCCACTAACCTGATGAAATCAAAGCGCTGACAGCACAGAAAGGTTGAAACCCGCATTTGATGTGCAATAAACCATTCCACTGTAACAGTTCAAGTCACTTCCATGAAAAAGTATTATACTACAACATTCAAACCGTTTGCATCCATGTTACATTATATACTTTAAATTCTGCTCTGTCTAAAAACCATTAAGTGTCTTGAAACACATTGACGAGCTGGTTAAGGCAACCCTATATCGGCTTAATTAAAATTTACTATAATGATACCAATGAGAAATACAGTGTCTGTTTCATTAAAACACAAATATTCACAAACAGAATATAGATAATAGAAACCAGTTAAAGGCACTGACCTCCAGATCGTTCGACAACAAAAAAAAAGAGAAGATTTTTAGATATCTAGAAATAAATGCTATATTTCTTAAGAATGCTAAACTGTCTCGATTATAGATATCTATATCATAGCTCTATTGGTAATGACAGCCGGAAAACTTCTTTATTGTCGCGGCGGTCGCGGGTTCGATTCGCGATGCGGTCATCTTTTTTTCTTAATTAAATTTGGCTTAGAAACAAAAACTCATATTCTAATGCTCATAATATAACAAAACTTCAGTACGAAAGAAAGATATTTTTTTAGCCAAATTCTGGAGGTCAGTGCGGTACCTTACGCTAAAATCTATAGAATTTGCTATTTTTAAACTGCAAGTGTATCACAGTTTCTCTTTCGATTTTCTAACGTGATACACCGTTAGAAAGCTTGCGATTTGAGCTTTACAAAAATGTATAATTTGATATATTTTCTTTGATCATGTGCATTGAAATAATTGTTAAACCTGATACGACCAGGAAGTTTTACATAGCAATTGTGTAGAGAGATAAGCGGTCAGTATACTTGTAAATAATCAATAAAGTAGTGCGGAAATAGAACGGCGGATTAATCTGCTTCAGTGAAAACTCTCATTATTAAATTTTTGCAGTGTCCAGAATGCGGTTATAACAGGTTTCAACCGCTTCGCGGTTTCAACCTAAAATTACCAAATATCCGCCATTTTGCAAGTTTGCAACCATTTCGCTCGCTTGAAGTAAGTGTGCAACCACTTCTGGTCCTGCCCCTTGATACAGTAAGACAGCTCTGAGATTTTAAATTAATAACGAATGATAAAAACAGATATTTTTGCCGAGTTTTCATTTTGGGCAGTTATCATTGAAGCCTTGAGACGTATGTTTGGGACGGGTTTTGATAGATTTATTTTCTGTTTTATGGCACTACTGTGCACCTCAATGCCATTCATTAACAGCTAGGATAAAACAGACAATATCTGAATTTAGATTTTGTCTATTAAAAATGTCATGTCACCTGTACAAAATGCAACTTTATAAAAAAAACTTGAAGTTTGCTTACAAATTAAAAACAAAACTTCACTGCGAAATAATAACATTCACCTCATTTACTTTATATTAGTATTATTATTATTATTATTATACTGAAAGTTTTTTTTTAAATCCCTAAACAGATGAAATAAGACTGATAAGTTATAACCTTAACTTTTTCACAACTTATGCACGCCCTTAATACCGGTTATGTCGTTATACCTAGTGTAGAAACCCCATAGATTCGAATGTTTAACCCTTATCATTTTGGATACGATTGATTCTGCCTTTGCGACCAGTGCAGATCATGATCAGCCTGTACATCCGTGCAAGCTGATCATGATCTGCACTGTTCGCTATTCAGCCAGTATCTTTTTTGATAAGCACCCCTTTTAACAGTTCATGGTACTGTCCAAATTGAAAGATGGATCAGATCATTATAGAAACTCAGCAGGGTGAGGGTGTAAGTCCTCCTTTTGTAGTCTAGTGCTGTATCTACCGAATGTATTCTCCACGTGACCTTCTCAGAGAACAGGCCAGTCGTTACAGTGTAGTGTATGCTTAAAGACCTGTTCCAGTCCTACCTTTTAACCTTAAATTGTCACTGAAAAAAGCATGAAAATCCTGACTATGAACAGTAACGCCTGTCAAAATAGTCTATTTTATATAAAATTCTACATAAAATAGCTGTGGTTTTGCGTGCTAAAGTGTGGCGCGTGGCCGTTAACTGTTACCTGTTGTAATCATGGGTTGCATACACACAACAGAATTATTAAGAAAATGTTTCAGTATTAAAGCAGACAACATAGCTGTTTTTAAAGGTTAAAGATTAATAGCAGAACTTGCTATACTATACCATAAATAAGGCCAACTAGAAGTATTCCAACAACAAATAGAAAATTTGCCATGTTTTTACTTCCTTTAACTTTGCATAAAATGCAGCCTAAAATACAAGAATCTGAATCGAAACTACGCAATATTTTTACATTCTTTATTGCATTTGAAGCATGACTGATATCTGAGTACCCGGTTTTATTTCAAAATGTCAAAAAAAACTCGTATGCACATATGATAGGCCATTATCTGTATTTGCATATGGACCACTTTTGGTGTAAGGTGACGGGATACGTCGATGGATGTACAATAATAGCAACGATGGGAGAGCGGACTTAAAGCTCTCCACTGTTTCGCTAAAAATGATCTTTTTTTTTAAATCTGTGTCAGTAACTAAGTTTAAAAGCCTTCTAGCAGTCATTTTCTGATTTCTGAGAATTTTTCCTTTCTTTTTGTCGTACAATCTGGAGGTAACTGCCTTTAATACATAAAGAATGTTTAAATGGTTACAACTATGTTGAAACTAATACCATTCATGAAAGTAGTAATGAACTGGGCATCGTCTTTGTTTAGCAAAAGTGTTAAATAACTACGTGGTCAGTTGCCGGATTGTCTGTCTTCTGGTTTGTGAGTCTTTGCAACATGCCAGTCGTGCAGTCATCCTTTCTATTTGTAGTCACGATTTCGAGAATCTTGCAGTATGTCGCTGTAAATTTTGAAGAAAGTCGATATCTTTAACGTAGTAAGGGAGCCTCGGGTAGTGGTCAAGGCCGCTGATTTCGGATCACTAGTCCCTTACCGATGTGGGCTTTGGGTGTATAACAATACATGTGAGGAAGCCGTTTTTCCCTTTCAGTTTCTTAACCTTATGCTTTATATTTGTGCGTGTTTTTTTTTTTTTGTAGCTTTTTGTTTTATTTTGTTCATTTAATATATGTTAGCAGTCAGTTATAAAAGCTCTTCTCGAGCTTATGTTTCTTGTTATGATGTCTTTAAACAAAATTTATTGCATTGTATTGTATTGCATTGTACTGAAGCCATCCAGCTGGCTTACGGAAGGTCGTTTTTACCAAGGAATCCGGCCATACCTACAATAATGCTGGGGAGTGGGGTGGGGGAGGGTGGAGGTCCTCCACCATAAAACACTGGAAAGTCGCCATATGGCCTCATTTTGTCGCTGTTACCAAAAACAAAACAAACTTCCACGTAGTAAGGATACCAAACTAGTAACTGATCGGTGCTGAGGTGTTGACGGAACAAGTGAAATATATGCAAGTCTACAGTCTTTATCACAGTTTAGATTTCTCAGTCTTCAAATTGCTTTTTTTTTTCTAACAAAGTAAATCAAGATAATGGTTCGAATTCGAGAACAGTTTATTTACTTCGTATAAAAAGTAGATTTTTTTATGAAAACTTATAATATAATTACATAGTCATACAAAAGCACTTGTATCATATTGCCGTCTATGAAGTAGCCAGATGAAATCGGACTCCAAAGTTCTAGAATTCGTTAGTCAGTCAAAAATATACCGAACATCTATGCTTTATTTAAGCTAATTACTGATGTTTCTATGAATGCTGCAAAGAACTGTAGTTCATGGTTGCACCTCGGACAATCTAACCGTCCAAAAACGTGTTGTTGTTTTTTATCACTCATTCAACGAACTGTCAGGGGAGGTAACTAGAGACACAAAGTAAAAGATGGATAGAGAAGCAGTTACCACAAGTGACCCCGGTATTTAGAGCCCTGTTAAGACGAGTTTCAATATGAAAGGTAAAACGTGAATGGCAGTTATCAACAAGAGTGTCAAACTGTCACAAAATACGCCCGTCTAAATATGCAGTTACGTATCATAAAGGTAATAATGTTGATGTCGTATGCCTTGTTAATCGCTCCCCCGCCCCCCATCAAAAAAAAAAAAAAAAAGAGTAAGAAGGAATCAAGGTATTTGTGATGTTCTATGTGGGATGAAATAGATAACCAGATCAAAATTGTTTGAATGGACAAGGCTAATTTCCAAGATTTCGAGTAATTCAAGGGCCATAATCCAAGAGTGCATGAGGCGATTTGGCTGGTTATTGAACTTGGCCGAGACATTATGACCATAAACATTGTCATGAAGTTTGGGGAAGATCGGATGAAAACTGTTTGACTTAGAGAGCGGACAAGGCTAAATTCGCAGTTTTTCGAGTAATTCAAGGGCCAAAATCAAAGAGTGACTTGGGCGATTTGGCTGGTTATCGAACTTGGCTGAGATATTATGCCCACAAACATTGTAAGCAAGTTTGGTGAAGATCGGATGAAAACAGCGGACATGCTTTTGGACGCCGACCCCCGCCACGGGTGTTCACACAATACGCCCCGCTCTTTCAGAGAGGGGCGTATGAAAGAGTTATTGTCAAACCAACAAAAATTTTAGTATCTGACCCCAGTGACCTTGACCTATGGGAAAAAAATCTCTACCCCTTATCAAAGCCAATTAAGCCAATGCTAGGAGTAGGGAGGGGCGGGGGGTGGGCTCGGGAGGTGTTACACATCTCATGAACATAACCAAACAGTCTGCTACTATTTTGCTTGGTTATCTTAGCTTCCAAATGTCGTTTATGAGTAATTTATTGATGACAATACTGGCAGAAGATAGCAAGACTTAGTGAAACTGAGAATTTTAAATGCTGAAATAGATGCTACAGTGAGTACAACTGTCTTTTTTTAATTGAAATGGTCATGCCAAAAATTAAAATGATGCAGCATCAGAAACACATTAAATTTTGCATTTGGAAAGTGAATATCGTTGTGAACATGTTCATACATCTACAAGTATATATAATACAGATGTATGTTCAGAGAAACAGTAATGGCGGTGCTTAACTTACTGAAGGCTTGAAGAACACTTGACCTTGGACTTCGTGACCAGGGTTGTGTGCTCTGCACGTCTTCAGAAGAATAAAAAAATGATGTTAGTTTTATGAAAAGCCTCGAAGTGGTTATGACAATACAGAATGGGCATGAAGTTAAGCTACTGACCTTTGACCTCCAAATGTGACCTTGACCCTGGACCAGGGAGTTACAACTGATGCTGGTTTTATTAGTATTTTTCTAGCAGGTAAGAAAATATGGTACAGACATAATGGATCGACGGACATGCTTGCTTCCAATACACCTTGTACCTTGGGAATTACATCACTATTTTTGAAGTTTCTGCTCATTCACAGTTGACACTGATGGTATTGTTACAGGATAAAAAAAGTTGGAAAAGCTATATTCCATAAATGCTGCATCATCAAAACTGCAAACGTGTAGCATTGTATGTATGGATGCATGTATCTACACAAAAATGCATAACAAAGTGTGTGTGTGTGGGGTGGGGGGGGGGGTGTTAACGCCATTTTTCAACAGTATTTCAGTCATGTAACGGCGGGCAGTTTACCTAACCAGTGTTCCTGGATTCTGTACCAGTACAAACCTGTTCTCCGCAAGTAACTGCCAACTTCCCCACATGAATCAGAGGTGGAGGACTAATGATTTCAGACATAATGTCGTTTATCAAATAGTCACGGAGAACATACGCCCCGCCCAAGGATCGAACTCACGACCCCGCGATCCGTAGACCAACGCTCTTACCTACTGAGCTAAGCGGGCGGACAGTGAGAATGAAACAAACAAACAAATAGGGAACACATAGAACCATCCTGTAAGACACAGAAGTACTAGGAATCAAACAGTTTTATTCAATCTGTTTATTCAAATCAAAGACATTACATTCAATCTGTTTTTAATTTTCTCAGTATAAATTTTCTTTAAATTTCTAAAACAAAAATGAACAAAGAGTTTCTTATTGGTTTTTTTATCAAAAACTAAATAAAATAAATACATAGAGGATATTTGTTTGTTTTGAGTGAATATGGAATAGATCTCACTGAAAAGGGAGAAAATTTCAAATATTTTCACGAGCGCGTAGCGCGAGTGAAATTGTGAACATTTCACTTTACTGACTGGATATCGAACAGTGAAGACCATGATCAGCCTGTACGGATGTGCAGGCTGATCTTGGTCTGCACTGGTCGCAAAGGCAAAAGCAATTGCCACCAGCAGGCTAAAGGTTAAAATAAAGTAACACAATTATTGCCAAACATTACCATGTTTCTTATCTGACAAGCAACTGGAAGTGTGGCAGTAAAAATGCAGTACAATTACGTACTATTTTCATTTTGTACAATTAATATGAAACAATGTCACAGCTACTAGTACCATTTTCCACATCTCTGGTATGACACAGTCAAACAAAAAAGGCATTTTATTGTTTTAAGACTTGAACACATAAATATTCAAGGCAAAGCTTCAATAATATACATTCTGATATTTTTTTTAAATATTGCACTTTTTATGCAATTAATCATTGATCCTTACCAAACTTTCAGAACATCACAGCAACCATGTCTTTTTTATTTCGACACACCAAAAGTCTGCATGCGGCATTTTTAATAACCTTCCCAAACACAAATGGTCACGCAAGATCAAACAAATTTTTCAAGGAAAGTCATTAATTTTACAGCTAAAACTAAAATTCATGTTCAATAGAGCTTATATGTTATTTAACCTTTTAGTTGCTTGCAAACAAGCATGGTCTATAAAACCCTACCCGTCTGTGATAAATGGCTTTAAATCCGGTACTGGGGTCAGTTCACTCTCAGCTGGTACAGTCCTACTGCCCCCTGGTGTGAAATACAAGCCTGTTTCATCACCAGAACATGAAGGAACGTTCACCAATTGATTGTGTTCAACATATGAACTCGTAGATATAACACTGGTCACTGGCATGTAAGATGCTCCGTTAGGAGTGTTGGCATACTGTGAACATTCACCGACTCTCTGTAACGTCATACTTCCAGAAGATGTCCAACTGTTTTCTAGACTGCAGTTAGCTTTTGTCTCAGTATCAACTTGGGCAAGTCTATTTGCAGAGAATGTAGGAATATTAACTCCTGGGCTGTTACAAGTCTGTGTTGCTGGGGTATTATACATTGGGCTGCTATGTGCGCGGGTTGCATTGCTTGCTTGGAACATTATAGATTTCATTTTTTGTCCATCTATTCCACTAGTATCTGTATCAAATATATACCTTTCATAAGACCTGACTTTGAATGAAGCTGAAATAGACCAAGAAAAATAAAGCTACCAGATATCAAACAACAACTTAAATTTAATGACAACATTTGCATGAATTCAGAATACTGTACCTATGTCTATCAACTTTTAAAGTCTGAAACACAGACAGCAAATATTCTAGTTGCTATAACTTTGAGTTCGTGTAGGATATCTGTAATATATTTAACTCAGCATAGGAGCTGATAACTAGAATATGTCTGTAGGACACAGGGTGTGCCCCCACTGGTACATTTGTCACAAATAAGGGGCAATAATTAAAATGTTTGCAGTCTTAAGGGGGTAATATAGCCTAAACAAACATTTTATGAAAAGGAATCAGTATTCTTGGCCATATACTTTTTGAGCTATGAGCATCATAAACAAAAAATCCACTATTTTGGCTATTTCAAGGGCCATAACTCTGTAATAAGCACTAACATTCTCAAGAAGAATGCCAAGTGTGCAAGGTCACATCATGATAAAGACTCAAGCAAGGTTTCATGAATTTACATAAAATACTTTTTGACCTAGGCACATTATTAGGTGAAAATGTGCATTTTTGACTAAATCAGGGGCCATAACTTTAAAAATAGGGGGTGGAGCCTGCCAAAAAAATAAGAGGTGCACAAGTTTATATCACGATAAAGACTCCTGCAGTTTTCATCCATTTATATCATACACTTTTTGAGCTAGATGCATCAAAAGGTGAAAATATACATTTTTAACTATTTCAGGTGAAATAACTCCAGAAATAGGGGGCGGAGGCAGTCAAAAAATAGGAGGTGTGCAAGTTCATATTATGATAAAGACTCGTGCAAGGTTTCATTCATTTATATGAAACACTTTTTTAGTTAGACACGTCACAAGATGAAAATGTGCATTTTTAACTATTTCAGGGGCCATAACTCTGGAATTGGGGGCAGACCCAAATGAAAAATAGAAGGTGCGCAAGTTCATATCTTGATAAAGACTCATGCAAGGTTTAATCAATTCTTATTAAATACTTTTTTAGCTAGGTGCGTCACAAGGTGAAAATGTGCATTTTTGACTATTTCAGGAGCCATAACTCTGGAATAGGGGGCAGACCCAAATGAACAAGAGGACCATGATGGTCCTGAATCGCTCACCTGTCCCCACATGAACTGAGTATGACGTCGTTTTTTCTATCATTTGACATAGTGACCTAGTTTTAGAGCTCATGTGACCTAGTTCTGAACTTGACCTAGATATCATCAAGATAAAAATTCTGACCAATTTTCATGAAGATCCATTGAAAAATATGGCCTCTAGAGAGGTCACAAGGTTTTTCTATTATTTGACATAATGAACTAGTTTTTGAAGGCATGTGACCCAGTTTTGTACTTGACCTAGATATCATCAAGGTGAACATTCTCACCAATTTTCATGAAGATCCATTGAAAAATATGGCCTCTATAGAGGTCACAAGGTTTTTCTATGTTTAGACCTAGTGACCTAGTTTTTGACCGCAGTTGACCCAGTTTCAAACTTGACCTAGATATCATCAAGATGAACATTCAGACCAACTTTCATGCAGATCCCATGAAAAATATGGCCTCTAGAGAGGTCACAAGTTTTTTCTATTATTTGACCTACTGACCTAGTTTTTGACCACATGTGACCCAGTTTCAATCTTGACCCAGATATTATCAAGATGAACATTCTGACCAATTTTCATGCAGATCCCATGAAAAATCTGGCCTCTACAGAGGTCACAAGGTTTTTCTATTATCTGACCTACTGACCTAGTTTTTGATTGCACGTAACCCAGTTTCGAACTTGACTTAGATATCATCAAGATGAACATTCTGACCAATTTTCATGCATATCCCATGAAAAATATGATCTCTAGAGAGGTCACAAGGTTTTTCTATTATTTGACCTACTGACCTAGTTTTTGACCGCACGTGACCCAGTTTCAAAACAGACCTAGATATCACCAAGGTGAACATTCTCACCAATTTTCATGAAGATCCATTGAAAAATATGGCCTCTAGGGAGGTCACAAGGATTTTCTATTTTTAGACCTACTGACCTAGTTTCGGAACGCTGTTGACCCAGTTTCGAACTTGACCTATATATCATCAAGATGAACATTCTGACCAATTTTCATGCAGATCCCATGAAATATATGGCCTCTACAGAGGTCACAAGGTTTTTCTATTATTTGACCTAGTGACCTAGTTTTGGACCGGACGTGACCCAGTTTCGAACTTGACCTAGATATCATCAAGATGAACATTCTGACCAATTTTCATGCAGATCCCATGAAAAATATGACCTCTAGAGAGGTAACAAGGATTTTCTATTATTTGACCTACTGACCTAGTTTTTGACCGCAGTCGACCCAGTTTCAAACTTGACCTAGATATCATGAAGATGAACATTCTGACCAATTTTCATGCAGATCCCATGAAAAATACGGCCTCTACAGAGGTCACAAGGTTTTTCTATTATTTGACCTACTGACCTAGTTTTGGACCGGACGTGACCCAGTTTCGAACTTGACCTAGATATCATCAAGGTGAACATTCTGACCAACTTTCATAAAGATCCCATGAAAAATGTGACCTCTAGAGAGGTCACAAGGATTTTCTATTATTTGACCTACTGACCTAGTTTTTGACCACAGTTGACTCAGTTTCGAACTTGACCTAGATATCATCAAGATGAACATTCTGACCAATTTTCATGAAGATCCATTGTAAAATATGGCCTCTAGAGAGGTCACAAGGTTTTTCTATTTTTAGACCTACTGACCTAGTTTTTGACCGCACATGACCCAGTTTCGAACTTGACCTAGATATCATCAAGGTGAACATTCTGACCAACTTTCATAAAGATCCCATGAAAAATGTGACCTCTAGAGTGGTCACAAGCAAAAAGTTTACGCACGCACGGACAACTATTTGTTGAGGATATTAATTTGTAGATTTCAAATCTGAAAGATGAGATAAGCAGATAGTTTGCCTATTTGTTGGAATTTAGTTTCATGGATTGACACAACTAAGAACAAGAGGACCATGATGGTCCTGAATCGCTCACCTCTTCCCACATGACCCAGTTTTGAGTATGATGTCGTTTTTTTTCTATTATTTGACATAGTGACCTAGTTTTTGAGCTCATGTGACCCAGTTTTGAACCTGACCTAGATATTATCAAGATAAAAATTCTGACCAATTTTCATGAAGATCCATTGAAAAATATGGTCTCTAGAGAGGTCACAAGGTTTTTCTATTATTTGACCTATTGACCTAGTTTTCGAAGGTATGTGACCCTGTTTTGAATTTTAACTAGATATCATCAAGGTGAACATTCTCACTAATTTTCATGAAGATCTCATGAAAAATATGGCCTCTAGAGAGGTCACAAGGTTTTTCTATTTTTATACCTACTGGCCTAGTTTCTGACCGCAAGTGACCCAGTTTTGAAACTGACCTAGATATTATCAAGTTGAACATTCAGGTCAATTTTCATGAAGATCCATTGAAAAATATGGCCTCTAGAGAGGTCAAAAGATTTTAATAATTTTAGACCTACTGACCTAGTTTTTGACCGCAGTTGAC
This sequence comes from Mercenaria mercenaria, assembly GCF_021730395.1. Taxonomy (NCBI): domain Eukaryota; kingdom Metazoa; phylum Mollusca; class Bivalvia; order Venerida; family Veneridae; genus Mercenaria; species Mercenaria mercenaria. The sequence continues at coordinate 8,250 of NW_026460937.1, read as the reverse complement.
CCAGTTTCAAACTTGACCTAGATATCATCAAGATGAACATTCAGACCAACTTTCATACAGATCCCATGAAAAGTATGGCCTCTAGAGAGGTCACAAGGTTTTTTTATTATTTGACCTACTGACCTAGTTTTTTAAGGCACGTGACCCAGTTTCAAACTTGACCTAGATATCATCAAGGTGAACATTCTGACCAATTTTTATGGAGATCCATTCACAAGTATGGCCTCTAGAGAGGTCACAAGGTTTTTCTATTTTTAGACCTACTGCCCTAGTTTTTGACCCCACGTGACCCAGTTTTGAACTTGACCTAGATATCATCAAGATGAACATTCAGACCAACTTTCATACAGATCCCATGAAAAATATGGCCTTTAGAGAGGTCACAAGGTTTTTCTATTATTTGACCTACTGACCTAGATTATGATGGCATGTGACCTAGTTTCGAACTTGACCTAGATATCATCAAGGTGAACGTTCTGACCAATTTTCATGAAGATCTTGTGAAATATATGGCCTCTAGAGAGGTCACAAGGTTTTTCTATTTTTAGACCTACTGACCTAGTTTTTGACGGCACATGACCCAGTTTCGAACTTGACCTAGATATCATCAAGGTGAACATTCTGACCAATTTTCATGAAGATCTTGTGAAATATATGGCCTCTAGAGAGGTCACAAGGTTTTTCTATTTTTAGACCTACTGACCTAGTTTTTCATGGCACGTAACCCAGTTTCGAACTTGACCTAGATATCATCAAGGTGAACATTCTGACCAACTTTCATAAAGATCCCATGAAAAATGTGACCTCTAGAGTGGTCACAAGCAAAAGTTTACGGACGGACGGACGGACGCACGCACGCACGGACGGACAACGGACGACGGACACTGCGCGATCACAAAAGCTCACCTTGTCACTTTGTGACAGGTGAGCTAAAAATAGTCCACCGTGAAGATAAATAATTTTACAGTACAACAAGAAAATGAAATAAGTACATGTATTATAGAAAGAGACTGAATTCTACTGAATTTTCACTTAAGACTAAATAAATAAGGCTCAATAAATAAACTCATGTCAATAATCAAAAGATTCTACACTTTTACCCCGAGATAAAACAAGAGCTGTCAGTGGACAGCGCGTTCAACTATTCTCAGTGCTTGACGGTATAATATAAGCAATGAGTAAAACTTTAACATTACAATAAGCATATTCTAAGTCAAAAAGGGGCCATAATTAAGTCAAAATGCTTGATAGAGTTGCCTCCTCCTTTTTACAGACTGGGGTCATGATGGTAAACAAGTATGCAAAATATGAAAGCAATATCTCAATGGACTTCGAAAATATTTGGGGTGGTACGCAAACTTTAACATTTATTCTAAGTCGAAAAGGGGCCATAATTCAGTCAAAATGCTGGATAGAGTTGCCTCCTCCTTTTTACAGACTGGGGTCATGATGGTAAATAAGTATGCAAAATATGAAAGCAATATCTCAATGGACTTTGAAAATATTTGGGGTGGTACGCAAACTTTAACATTTATTCTAAGTAGAAAAGGGGCCATAATTCAGTAAAAATGCTTGATAGAGTTGCCTCCTCCTTTTTACAGACTTTGGTCATGATGGTAAACAAGTATGCAAAATATGAAAGCAATATCTCAATAGACTTTGAAAATATTTGGGGTGGTACACAAACTTTAACATTTATTCTAAGTCGAAAATGGGCCATAATTCAGTCAAAATGACTGATAGAGTTGCCTCCTCCTTTTTACAGACTGGGGTCATGATGGTAAACAAGTATGCAAAATATGAAAGCAATATCACAATGGACTTTGAAAATATTTGGGGTGGTACGCAAACTTTAACATGTGTGTGACGCCCACGCTCACGCCGACGCCGGGGCAAGTAGGATAGCTCCCCTATTCTTCGAACAGTCGAGCTAAAACAACAAAGAAAAATACAAGGGGGCCAAAATGGCCCTATATCGCTCACCTGTTATCATTGCACTTACGGACAAGAAGATCAAAGAATCATAATCCAGATCAATCAAAAGAATTATGAGAAAATATAGTTGAAATTTTCTTAAAGTTACTTCAAATAAAATGATTTTCAAATCAGGCCAGTAGTTTTATGCCCAAAGGATTACATCGAGCAAAATTTTGACTGATGAAGCCCAAAGGACAGGAACAACAAAGCTGCTATTAAGCCGAAAAGGTCAAAATAGCTAATTTTGGTCCTTTCAGGGGCCGTAACACTGGAACCCATTAGGGGATCTGGCCGATTCAAGAAAGGAACCAAGACCTTATGGTGACACAAGTTCTGTGCAAGTTTGATTAAATTCAAATCAAAAATGAAACTGCTATTGTGCAATCTAGGTCAAAATAGCTAATTCTGGCCCTATCAGGGGCCATAACTCCGGAATCCATTAAGGAATCTAACCATTTCAAGAAAGGAACCAAGATCTTGTGGTAATACAAGTTGTGTGCAAGTTTGGTTAAAATCAAATCATAAATGAAGCTGCTATTGTGCAGACAAGGTCAAAAAAGCTAATTTTGGCCCTTTCAGGGGCCATAACTCTTGAACCTGTTGCGGGATCTGGTCAGTTCCAGAAAGGGACCGAGATTTTATGGTGACACAAGTTTTGTGCAAGTTTGTTTAAAATCAAATCATAAATGAAGCTGCTATGGTGCAGACAAGGTCAAAAAAGCTAATTTTGGCCCTTTTAGGGGCCATAACTCTGGAACACATAAAGGAATCTGGCCAGTTCAAGAAAGGAACCAAGATCTTATGGTGACACAAGTTGTGTGCAAGTTTGGTTAAATTCAAATCATAAATGAAGCTGCTATTGTGTAGACAAGGTCAAAATAGCTAATTCTGGCCCTTTCAGGGGCCATAACTCTGGAACCCATGAAGGAATCTGGCCAGTTCAAGAAAGGAACCAGGATCTCACGGTGATACAAGTGGTGTGCAAGTTTGGTAAAAATCAAATCATAAATGAAGCTGCTATTGTGCAGACAAGGTCAAAATAGCTAATTTTGGCCCTTCAGGGGCCATAACTCTGGAACCCATAATGGGATCTGGCTGGTTGAAGAAAGGAACCAAGATCTTATGGTGATACAAGTTGTGTGCAAGTTTGGTTAAAATAAAATCATAAATGAAACCACTATCGTGCAGACAAGAAATTGCTGACGCACAAAAATAGCAAATTCTGGCCCTTTAAGGGGCAATAACTCTAGAACCCATGACGGGATCTGGCCAGTTTTTGAAAGGAAATGAGATATCATGCCAATACAAGTTTTATACAAGTTTGATCAAAATTGCTTGCAAAATGTTGTCTCTATCTTGTTCACAAGAAATTGTGAACGGACGGACGACGGACGAAGGGCGATCACAAAAGCTCACCCTGTCAGGTGAGCTAAAAACATACTTATTCAGAGGTAATAACACTGACTACAGTTAATAATACAGCACTTTGCAACACTTTCAGGAATACATCAATACAATGTTTCTCACAAAAGAAATCTCAAAAGTATAGAATAAACATTTCTGGATAAAAATACACAGCTAGTGAACTGACTTAAATTGAAAATAAATGCTCACTTCTCTTTGATAGCGGTAGAGTGTGTATGTTGTGTTTGCTCTTCAAGTGGGCAAGCAGCTCTGTTGGCTGAACGTAGGCACACTCACAATAATCACAGGACAATGGCTTCTCTCCTAAAACATATATAAAACATATACAAGCACAACTAGAGTAGTGTAAAGTCAATGCTTCCACTTCTACAATATTTAAGCACAGTCACACTTGCTAAACTTTTGCCTCATACAATATCATAAAGTTTAAAACAAGCAAAATAAATAAACCAATGTTTAGGTCACTGTATTTTTGCCAGGATGAAAGTACGATCCAGTGGCAGTACTGAAATTGAAATTCTGACATTGAGCTGGTGCAATTACAATCAAAAATATGGACCAGAGAAAAAATCTGAAGCTCCAATTTTCCACCTACTGCTGTGACCCTGATCTTGGCCCGGAGGATTTCGAACATAGGTTCTGCACACCTTGGCGAGCTCTTTGCCTGCAGTTATATAAAGCACAGCATAAGAAATATATTTTCCTAAGAGTTGGGAAAAAACCTGTCTGAGGCAGGCAGACACGTAAGACCATTTTTTTCTAATGACTTTCCAGCTTTGATAGCGTAGGAAGACCCCAGGTGCCCTTCCATGCATGATATCATCACAGGCGGGAAGCTGGGTAGAACCCCCGACCTTCCGTAAACCAGCTGGATGGCTTCCTCACATGAAGAATTCAATGCCCCCAGTGAGGCTCGAACCAACATTGATGAGAGGTACAAGATCCAAAGTCAGATACCTTAAACACTCACCCACAGAGGCCTAAATGCACTCTAGTAAAACCATTTAAACAAATTTGAGGAAGGTCAACAGAGGATGTTACAGCCCTATACTGAAGGCCCAGCCTGAATCTTTGTACACTGGGACCCCATTATAACGCTGTTGTCGGGGTCCAAGGTTTGAGACCCGCGGATCTAGGGGGGTTAAATTTATAACGCAGGATGGCCATAAGCAGTATATGCAATACCCCACCCACTGGTATCAATTGTACTATCTGTTATATAATACATCTACTTTGACTCTGCAGTCAAATCTCCATTTTGAACTCCCTTACTTAGGCAAACTAAATGGTTAGAATTCCACAAACAAGTCATCAATTGCAGCAACCTGATGAAACTTTTTCTACAATTGTGTGTAAAATAAATATTTTCAAAATATTTTAAAACAGACAAAGTATCTACCTGTGTGTCTACACATGTGCCTTCTAAGGATTTTTGCATTATAAAACTGCTCACTGCAATCAGGCCATGAACAAATCCAAGACTTCAGCTTCATGTGGACACGCTGAATATGCTCTGTTAAGGCGCATTTTGCTTTCAATTGTCTCAAACAGTGCGGGCACTGAAATTTTGGCAACCCTGAAAATGTAAAATAAACTCTTTTACAACTGAAATATTCTACAAAAAAATTACTTTTCCTTTTCAAGTCCAATGAAAAGTATGTGACAATAAATCAGCAATCTTACCCAAATGGCTAGAGTCTTTTGCCACGCCCCACTTATTCCAACTCACCAAAGCACCCTTGGGTAAAACTGTTACAGGTATAAGGCAGAACAATACTAGTTAAGGACAATTAAAAGTGAATGTTAAATATCTACTAAATAATCTGAAACAAGACAAGAGGGCCATGAAGGCCCTGTATCGCTCACCTGACCAACTGACCTAAAGATCATCAAGATCAACATTCTGACCAAGTTTCATAAAGATATGGTAAAAAATGTGGCCTATAAAGTGTTAACTAGCTTTTCCTTTGATTTGATCCAGTGCCCTACATTTTAACCCCACATGACCCAGATTCAATCTTGACCTAAAGATCATCAAGATTAACATTCTGACCAAGTTTCATGAAGATACAGTCAAAAATGTGGCCTCTAGAGTGTTAACAAGCTTTTCCTTTGATTTGACCTAGTGACCTAGTTTTTGAACCCACCTGACCCAGATTTGAACTTGACCTATAGATCATCAAGATGAACATTCTAACAGAGTTTCATGAAGATATGGTCATAAATGTGGCCTCTACAGTTTTAACTAGCTTTTCCTTTGATTTGACCTGGTGACCTAGTTTTTGATCCTACATGACCCAGATTCAAACTGGACCTTGAAACCATCAATATTAACATTCTGACCAAGATTCATGAAGATATAGCCATAAATGTGGCCTCCACAGTCGAAACAAGCTTTTCCTTTGATTTGATCTGGTGACCTAGTTTTTGACCCCAGATGACCCAATATCCAATGCGTCCCTGATTTTATTGCGGATAACATTCTGACCAAGTTTCATTAAGATTGGACCAAAATTGTGACCTCTAAAGTGTTAACAAGCTTTTCCTTTGATTTGACCTGGTGACCTAGTTTTTGACCCCAGATGACCCAATATCAAACTCTTCCAAGCTTTTAATGAGAGTATCATTCTGACCAAGTTTCATTAAGATTGGGCCAAAACTGTGACCTCTAATGTGTTAACAAGCTTTTCCTTTGATTTGACCTGGTGACCTAGTTTTTGAACCCAGATGACCCAATATCGAACTCGTCAAAGAATTTATTGAGGATAACATTCTGACCAAGTTTCATTAAGATTGGGCCAAAACTGTGACCTCTAAAGTGTTAACAAGCTTTTCCTTTGATTTGACCTGGTGACCTAGTTTTTGACCCCAGATGACCCAATATCAAAATCATCCAAGATTTTATTGAGAGTATCATTCTGACCAAGTTTCATTAAGATTGGGCCAAAACTGTGACCTCTAGAGTGTTAACAAGCCTTTCCTTTGATTTGACCTGGTGACCTAGTTTTTGACCCCAGATGACCCAATATCGAACTCGTCCAAGATTTTATTTAGAGTAACATTCTGACCAAGTTTCATCAAGATTGGGCCAAAATTGTGACCTCTAGAGTGTTTACAAGCTTTTCCTTTGATTTGACCTGGTGACCTAGTTTTTGAACCCAGATGACCCAATATCGAATTTGTCCAAGATTTTATTTAGGGTATCATTCTGACCAAGTTTCATTAAGATTGGGCCAAAACTGTGACCTCTAAAGTGTTAACAAGCTTTTCCTTTGATTTGACCTGGTGACCTAGTTTTTGACCCCAGATGACCCAATATCAAAATCATCCAAGATTTTATTGAGAGTATCATTCTGACCAAGTTTCATTAAGATTGGGCCAAAACTGTGACCTCTAGAGTGTTAACAAGCTTTTCCTTTGATTTGACCTGGTGACCTAGTTTTTGACCCCAGATGACCCAATATCGAACTCGTCCAAGATTTTATTTAGAGTAACATTCTGACCAAGTTTCATCAAGATTGGGCCAAAATTGTGACCTCTAGAGTGTTAACAAGCTTTTCCTTTGATTTGACCTGGTGACCTAGTTTTTGAACCCAGATGACCCAATATCGAACTTGTCCAAGATTTTATTTAGGGTATCATTCTGACCAAGTTTCATTAAGATTGGGCCAAAATTGTGATCTCTAGAGTGTTAACAAGCTTTTCCTTTGATTTGACCTTGTGACCTAGTTTTTGACCCCAGATGATCCAATGTCGAACTCGTCCAAGATTTTATTGAGGGAAACAATCTGACCAAGTTTCATTAAGATTGGGCCAAAACTGTGACCTCTAGAGTGTTAACAGTCAAACTGTTGACGACGGACGACTGACGGACGGACGACGACGGACGACGGACACAGGGCGATCACAAAAGCTTACCTTTGAGCACTTCGTGCTCAGGTAAGCTAAAAATACATGTATATTCACCAAATTGAATATAATAGTGAGGTCATGTTTTGAATTTCCAGATTTATTGATGGAGAAAGATCCAGGTGACCATCTACACCACAAGGGGGATTTCACAAGCAAGAAAATAATATAATTATAACAAGTGGGCCACAATGGTCCTATATCGCTCACCAGTATTTCAGCTTAACCCTCATCATGCTAGACATGATTGATTCTGCCTTTGTGACCAGTGTAAATCATAATCAGCCTGCACTTCCATGCAGTCTGATCAAGATCTGCATTGTTTGCTATTCAGTCAGTATCTATTTGGTAAGCACCCCTTATAACAAATAATGGTAATGTCCAAATTGAAAGATGGATAAATTAAATATAGAAATTTAGCAGGGTAAGAGTTAAACAGGTAAGAAATTTAGAAGAGGATCAACCAAGGAGCATTCAGGCAAAGTTTCATCAACTTCCACCAAATGGTTTGTGTACAGATCCCAAAAGCTCACATTGAGCGCCTTATTCTCTGATAAGCTAAAAATAAGCATACCACTTCCATGCAAAGCTTCCAAATGAACTTTAACATTGTACATCTTGCGAAATTTCTTTGGACATTTTGGACACTGAAATCGTCTTTCGTCTGTATGCATCATGTAGTGAAACTTTAGTGACGAAGCGCTTGTGAATGCCTTGGTACACTGATCACAGTGAAAATTCCTCTCCGCAAGGTGCACTATCTTCATATGTTTGTTCAATGTACCTGGAACCATAAAGTGAAATTAGGAACTAGACTGCCACGATGGTGCATTACTGCTCACCAGAGTTTTGCAGCTTAGATACCGTAAAACAAGAAACATTTCAGCGAAATTACTTTTGAAAAACTGGCATGCAGGTTCAGCAGAGAAGATACAGATC
>NW_026460936.1:0-82446 GCF_021730395.1 Mercenaria mercenaria | reverse complement strand
TACATTGGTCGCAAAGGCAGAATTAATCGTCTCCGGCATGATTAAGAGTTAAAAATTCAAGTTATGTCACCCACTGTATTATACTGCTCATTAATAGCATACTTATATACTTATAAATTGTACTTACTGCATCTCATCATTAAATGCTTGCTTTGCTGCTGTAGCACAGGATTCAAGGGAAACCTTCTCTATAACAGTCCCTGCTCGCCTTTCCATCTTTTTCAAGCTAACATTACTCATAGTTGGTAAATTCAGTGTAGAAAGGAAGTTGTTTACTTTCACTGGGCCCCCAAGACTGTCAATCATTGCTGAAATATTACAAAATAAATGTTTACATTACTACTAGTATATCGGGTCAAGATATCGGATTATAAGATAGGTGCAGATGGGAATTTCCGGCCTCGAGGGTAACTGTTTAGGCGGTAACGAGGTTCCTACCGAGTTACCGCCTAAACAGTCACCCGAGAGCCGGATATTCCCATCTGCACCTATAACCGGTGACATAATCTTTTTCTTGCATACCGATATCAAGATATAACAATAAAAATAAAATCAGTCGAACGGCTTTCTTTTTAGAACTATTTCTTATTGCAGCGTATTTAAACAAAGCGCGGGAAATCAACTTCCGTAAACAGGAAAGACATCATGACGTTACAAAGACAAATAACTATGTTTAGTTCCGGTTTTGTTTTATCAGTTCCAGGGTAACGTTATGAATTTTTGATAAAATAACGTGTTTTGAATCGAGAAATATACTATCAGGAACAAAGAGGAATTGTCAAGGTATTGGACTTTTATTGCGTTTTTTTCGAAATAAAATATAAATAATTACATAAATCTTCTAAATAAAATTATATAGTTCGTAATACGTCATTTAAAGCACGAGAGTCATCTTACACCCCGGGGTGTAAGATGGATTTTTCCAGCACCGGTAAAAATACCGGAAATCCCCGTCTGGTATGCAAGAAATTTCAAATTTACACGTCTATACTAGGGTTTTTAGATGACAAGAATTTTGATCAACAGCTGATTCAGAAGCTGATTAGATTCATATCTCCTTTTGACACTCATGTTTTTTTTTTCATGTATATATTCTCATTAGACATGAATAAAAAAAACATATTATTGAAATATCTATGTTTTAACAAATATGTAACAAATATACATCAACAGTGCTTACTTAAACACTTCAAATCATTGGTGGACAGGTAAGTTATCGGAAGTGGTGCAAAATTAGAGTGGTTGGACCAATGCCCAGCGTATATCAACGCACAGTGTAAATATTTCTCAAGGGTTTTACTAATCTAATCTTTATCCAACCTAGGTATTTAGCATGTAGCTATAGTTGTTTTCATCAGGCTCAATTTTACCCAGGTCTCCGGTTAAATTCCGCTGTGGTCACATGACCACAAATAAACCCTGCATGGTGTATTATTGATATAAAAAAGGTTGAGAGGAATGTTATTTACAGAGTTGTTTATGTAGTAATAAATTAATTGAACATATTATGCAGGTGTATTAAACGTGCGCCGAGCATTGGCAAATTCCTACATAAAAATGTAAACAATGTAATTGAACGCTACAGGATCAGACTACAAACTGTGCATAAATAAATTAGACAAGTTGATATTTTTTTTGTAAGGGGTCAAAATATTTAGGCAGTGGCTATGGGTCTAGACTATGCCTACATGGCTGGCTAGAGGTCTGGTAATCGATATGAATACTGAGACCAGTATTTACAAAGGGGAGACTATATTTGTTTCTTTAAAACCGGGAGATGATTTCAAATGTTTGCTTTCGTATTCTTCTAATTGTTTTAAATACAATTGTAAGTCACTAAGTGACTGGAAACAAGTAGTATCTATTTATAATTCTTAAATCCCCGAGAAAAATACAATCTAAAATTCGAAAGAGACTCTATAGTTTTCACTCAGTTTTATAAACGTTTCGGCCTTAAGGCCTTTATCAAAATGATAAATACCGAGAAATTCTCTACATCATGGCGTCTCATAAAACAACAACAATTGAAATACAAAACCGGAACTGACGTAACGTTATTAAACGTCAACGTCAAGTTCCGCTAAATAAACACATTTATGATTCATAGATGCCATCCACACCCTTATCCGGATAATACGAAATGCTGTGATAATTCCAAAATGCTACAAAATGACAGATGAACGCTTCTGAAAATTTCAGGTTTTTCGGTAAGTTGCTGTGGCTTGATAAGAGATTTTAACCACCAGATGTTGCAAAAAGAACGAATGGTGATTTGTTTCCATGGAACTCAAATTATTTTACTTTATTTTTGTGAATACAATACACAGTATGTTAAATAGTTTACAAAATCCATGTAAGTTTAGTTTGAAAATTCATAAAAAAATATTTAGAATTGTTTTTTATGCTTGTAATTCACTGTTTATACAGCTCTACCATTTCACTATCTGACATAGTTTAAAGTAAGTTGTTTACATTTGCCGTTTTTATGTCAAAACCATTTATATTGATCCTTGTGTGAAAAATGGATAATAGCCGAAAATGACCATGGATAATGCCCTACATGTGTTGTCTTTGAAAGTGGATAATAGCCGTCATTGACTTCTTTCATTTACAGAACATTACACATTGACCAGTTCGGTGTGTGTGGACATGTTTTGGTGAATGAGTTTGTAACAACTTGATGATATGAACTTGTTAACGATTTTTAGCCCGACAATTCAAAGAATAGTCGAGCTATTGGACTCACCCATGCGTCGGCGTCGGCGTCCCGATTTGGTTAAGGTTTTGTATGTAAGCTGGTATCTCAGTAACCACTTCTGGGAATGGATTGAAACTTCACACACTTATTCACTGTGATAAACTGACCTACACTGCACATGTTTCATAACTCTATTTTGCTTTTTTACAGAAGTATGTCTCTTTTTCGACTTAGAAATTCTTGGTTACAGTTTTGTATGTAAGCTGGTATCTCAGTTCTCACTAATGGGAATGGATTGAAACTTCACACACTTGTTTACTGTCATGATCTGACATGCACTGTGCAGGTCCCATAACTCTATTTTGCTTTTTTTTCAAAATTATGCCCCTTTTTCAACTTAGCAGTTATAGGTTTTTGAAAGTTTTTGCATGTAAGCTAGTTTTTCAGTATCCACTAATGGGAAAGGATCGAAACTTTACACACTCAGTCATGAGTATCAGTCATGAGCTGATAAGCACTGTGAAGGTTCCATAACCCTTTTTCCCATTTTAACAAAATTATGCCCCTTTTTCGACTTTTGTATTCATTCAGTTGACAAGGCTGTTGAATAGTCGAGCTTTGCTGTCCTCCGACAGCTCTTGTTATACAGGCACAGCAACCTAATAAGTACAGTATATGAAACCCATCGCAGATTAAGAGTTTTTGCCTTATATGCTATCAGAAAGAAATTTTAACACTCTCTTTCCATGAATGTAATTCTTACAATTATAGAGATAGTCCGAATGATGACTTTGGATAAAGACCCAATAAAGAATACCGAAAAGATATAGCCATATATCCTTTCAACAGCCTTAACGTACTAAAACGTATTAGCGTCTTATGGCCCTTTCACGCTTCCGTAGAAACAACATTTATTACACGAAACTTATTTTGAAAATATTTCTGAAATGTCTAGGTCTGCAGCTCTCAAATACGGTTATATCTTACATCTGAGGCATATACTGACACTCTCAGACAACATGAAAAATGACATTTTGAGCAATTTGATGAACTTCCAAAATTATCAATGTACCCTTGGTCCGTTACGGACCCTGTGGGATTTCTGTTTATCCAGAGCTCAAATATTTTTTCATAGATTAAAATCTGGCATGCTGTACTAAAGCCCAGGTAATTTCAATTCGTAATAAAGTGCTGAAAATTGGCTCCCCAATAGCAAAAAATAAAAAGAAGTCCACGCGCATACATTTAGACGGGGTGACCCCTGCGCGTGACCCCTGGCTATCTACGAATCAAAATGCGGCTTTCGTTTTCAAGTTTAGCATTACTTTTATTTTATTTACTTCCGGAAATAGCTGAAGGTCGAGTGACGTCATTTTCTGTGTTGTCAAAAACATACATATGCCTGGCGAGATTGCATAAATATGTGCTGGCCGTCCTAAGGATATTGGCGCTTGTTACAGTGCTGGTGAGGGTACCCGGCAGTCAACCTATACAGATCTTTAAGTCCTTTAGAAATGGCGTTTGGAGTCTGGCTGGAGGTTATCTTCATCCTACCAAGATCTACGAGACGTATATTACTGTCTTCAGAAATGCCCAGGATTTTCAACACCACAAAACATACCACAGATTTTGAACAGCAGTCAAAATACCATGGTTATTATAGCCCAAGGAACAAAGCAAAAAAAAATTGATCTCAGTTACAATTCATAACACCAACTTAATGTACTGAACTTACGGAAGAAGAGGGAAGGGGATATTGCACAAATATTAAGTTAATGAACGTAGATCTTATCCTATACACTGGGACCAACTCTTTATATTTCAGTATAGAAATGCACGTGAGACTTGAATTGCAGATGAAATCTTGGTAGGGGACAACTTTGTATGGAAAGATAACAAATGTACTAAATTATTAATACCAAACTATTGTCAGTTAAGGGATTAAGGGAATGTACTTCTATGAATTCACAGCAGTATTCAACATATTCCAGCAAAACTGACCTGTTAAAGTGTCATTATTTTCACACTCTTAAAATGCTAACAGACCCCTAGCATACTTATTTTCTAAATATGGGTGTACCCCTCTTCCCCTGTGGAATCTCAGCACATTTAGATTTAGGTGTTAAATTTACCTGTTCTGGCTTGTTTAATTTTTTACCAAAATCTAGCAGAAAAGATAAAGGCGTGTAAGCTTTAGAACCTTCTGACAGCGGACTTGAGTTTTAAAACACAATTTTACAAAGATATAGACATTTACCCTTTTGATAAAATGTTTCAGGAACATCTGGTACTGACCATGTGTATAAAACAGTACCTTGGGCATGCTACAGCCAATAGTTACCACATTTTATGAGTATACTTCTTCAATATACAACAATCAGTACCTTGTGAACAGCATATGCAAAATTTCAAACTACAATATTGGCTATTATCCTCATAGCATTTCAGGATTTATCTTCGAAATTACAATATTAACAATAGACCGGTGGTACGAATTTCAACATGAAAAATAGACGGGTGGTACGTATTACAACACTAAAAATAGACGGATGGTAGGTATTTCAACATTACTAATAGACAGGTGTTACGTTTTCCTACATTAACAATAGGCGGGCGGTACGTATTGCCACATGAACAATAGACCGGTGGTTCGTACTACCACTTTTCCAATAGCATGTGGTAGGTATTACCCCATAACCAATAGGCAGGTGGTATGTCTTACCACATAACCAATAGACAGATGGTACGTATTACCACATTACCGATAGACAGGTGGTTCGTATAACCACAATACTAACAGACAGGTGATACGTATTACAACATTAACAATAGACGGATGGTACGTATTACAACTTTAACAATAGACGGGTTTTATGTATTACCACAATAACAATATACGAGTGGTACGTATTACAACATTAACAATAGACGGATGGTACATATATCAACATTAAAAATAGACGGATGGTACGTATTAGAACATTAACAATAGACAGTTGGTACGTATTACAACATTAACAATAGACCGGTGGTACGTATTTCAACATTACCGATAGACATGTTGCACGTTTTACCACATTAAAAAAAAACGGGCTGTTCGTATTACCATATTAATAATAGACGGATGGTACGTATAACTGCATTACCAACAGACGGGTGGTACGTATTACCACATTACCAATAGACATGTGGTACGTATTACCACATTAACAATATACGGTTGGTACGTATTACATCATTAACAATAGACGGGTTGTACATATTACAAAATTAACAATAGACGGGTGGTACGTATTACAACATTAACAATAGACAGGTGGTACGTATTACCACATTAATAATAGATGGCTGGTACGTATTACAACATTAAATTAGACGGATGGTATGTATTACAACATTACCAATAGACCGGTTGTATGTATCACCACATTTACAATAGACCTGTGGTACGTATTACAACATTAACAATAGACAGGTGGTACGTATTACAACATTAAAAATAGACGGACCCTACGTATTAGAACTTTAACAACAGACAGGTGATACGTATTACAACATTAATAGACGGGTGGTTCTTATTACCACATTAACAATAAAAAGGTGGTACGTATTACAACATTACCAATAGACAGGTGGTACGTATTACAACATTACCGATAGACAGGTGGTACGTATTACTACATTATCAATAGACGGGTGATACGTATAGCTACATTTACAATACACCGATGGTACGTATTCCCTAATTAACAATAAACAGATGGTACGTATTGCAACATTCCCATAGGCAGGCGGTACATATTACAGCATTACCAATTGAAAGGTGTTACGTATTACCACATTAACAAAAGACGGTTTGTACGTATTACAACATTAACCATAAACAGGTGGTACGTATTAAAACTTAAATAACAGACGGATTGTACATACATTTATATCAACATTAACAATAGACGGGTGGTACGTATTACCACATTAACCATAGACGGATGGTACGTATTAGAAAATTAACAATAGACTGGTGGTACGTATTACATTATTAACAATAGACCGGTGATACGAATTTCAACATGAACAATAGACCGGTGGTTCGTATTACCACCTTTCCAATAGCAGGTGGTAGGTATTACCCCATAATCAATAGGCAGGTGGTATGTCTTACCACATAACCGATAGACAGATGGTACGTATTACCACATTACCGATAGACAGGTGGTACGTATTACCACATTACTAATAGACAGGTGATACGTATTACAGCATTAACAATAGACGGATGGTACGTATTACAACTTTAACAATAGGCGTGTTTTACGCGTTCCACATTAACAATAGACAGGTGGTACATATAACATTTACAATAGACGGGTGGTACGTATTACCACAATAACAACATACGGATGGTACGTATTACAACATTAACAATTGACGGATGGTACATATATCAACATTAAAAATAGACGGATGGTACGTATTAGAACATTAACAATAGACAGTTGGTACGTATTACAATATTAACAATAGACCGGTGGTACGTATTTCAACATTACCAATAGACCTGTGGTACGTATTATAACATTAACAATATACGGTTGATACGTATAACCACGTTAACAATGGACAGGTGGTACGTATTACAGCATTAACAATAGACGGATGGTACGTATTACAGCATTAACAACAGACGGGTGGTACGTATTACAACATTAACAATAGACGGGTGGTACGTATTCAACATTAACAATAGACGGGTTGTACATATTACAAAATTAACAATAGACGGGATGTACGTATTACAATATTAACAATATACGATTGATACGTATAACCACATTAACAATGGACAGGTGGTACGTATTATAACATTAACAATATACGGTTGATACGTATAACCACATTAACAATGGACAGGTGGTACGTATTACAGCATTAACAATAGACGGATGGTACGTATTAAAGCATTAACAATAGACAGGTGGTACGTATTACAACATTTACAATAGACGGGTGGTACGTATTACCACAATAACAACATACGGGTGGTACGTATTACAACATTAACAATAGACGGATGGTACGTATTACAGCATTAACAATAGACGGGTGGTACGTATTACCACATTTACAATAGACGGGTGGTACGTATTACCACAATAACAACATACGGGTGGTACGTATTCAACATTAACAATAGACGGGTTGTACATATTACAAAATTAACAATAGACGGGATGTACGTATTACAATATTAACAATATACGATTGATACGTATAACCACATTAACAATGGACAGGTGGTACGTATTATAACATTAACAATATACGGTTGATACGTATAACCACATTAACAATGGACAGGTGGTACGTATTACAGCATTAACAATAGACGGATGGTACGTATTAAAGCATTAACAATAGACAGGTGGTACGTATTACAACATTTACAATAGACGGGTGGTACGTATTACCACAATAACAACATACGGGTGGTACGCTTTACAACATTAACAATAGACGGATGGTACGTATTACAGCATTAACAATAGACGGGTGGTACGTATTACCACATTTACAATAGACGGGTGGTACGTATTACCACAATAACAACATACGGGTGGTACGTATTACAACATTAACAATACACGGATGGTACATATATCAACATTAACAATAGACGGATGGTACGTATTAGAACATCAACAATAGACAGTTGGTACGTATTACAACATTGACAATAGACGGGTGGTACGTATTCCAGCATTAACAATAGACGGATGGTACGTGTTACAACATTAACAATAGACGGATGGTACGTATTACAACATTAACAATTGACGGATGGTACATATATCAACATTAACAATAGACGGACGGTACGTATTAGAACATTAATAATAGACAGTTGGTACGTATTACAACATTGACAATAGACGGGTGGTACGTATTACAGCATTTACAATAGACGGATGGGACGTATTACAACATTAACAATAGACGGGTGGTACGTATTACAACATTAACAATATACGGTTGATACGTATAACCACATTAACAATAGACGGATGGTACGTATTACAACATTAACAATAGACGGGATGTACGTATTACAACATTAACAATATACGGTTGATACGTATAACCACATTAACAATAGACGGATGGTACGTATTACAACATTAACAATAGACGGATGGTACGTATTACAACATTAACAATATACGGTTGATACGTATAACCACATTAACAAGAGACGGATGGTACGTATTACAACATTAACAATAGACGGGATGTACGTATTACAACATTAACAATATACGGTTGATACGTATAACCACATTAACAATAGACGGATGGTACGTATTACAACATTAACAATATACGGTTGATACGTATAACCACATTAACAAGAGACGGATGGTACGTATTACAACATTAACAATATACTGTTGATACGTATGACCACATTAACAAGAGACGGATGGTACGTATTACAACATTAACAATATACGGTTGATACGTATTACAACATTAACAATATACGGTTGATACGTATTACAACATTAACAATAGACGGGATGTACGTATTACAACATTAACAATATAAGGTTGATTCGTATTACAACATTAACAATAGACGGATGGTACGTATTACAACATTAACAATAGACGGATGGTACGTATTACAACATTAACAATATACGGTTGATACCTATTACAACATTAACAATAGACGGGATGTACGTATTACAACATTAACAATATACGGTTTATACGTATAACCACATTAACAATAGACTGATGGTACGTATTACAACATTAACAATAGACGGATGGTACGTATTACAACATTTACAATATACGGTTGATAAGTATAACCACATTAACAAGAGACGGATGGTACGTATTACAACATTAACAATACACGGTTGATACGTATAACCACATTAACAATAGACGGATGGTACGTATTACAACATTAACAACATACGGTTGATACGTATAACCACATTAACAAGAGACGGATGGTACGTATTACAACATTAACAATATACGGTTGATACGTATAACCACATTAACAAGAGACGGATGGTACGTATTACAACATTAACAATAGACAGGTGGTACGTATTACAACATTTACAATAGACGGGTGGTACGTATTACCACAATAACAACATACGGGTTATATATATATATATGGTACATATATCAACATTAACAATAGACGGATGGTACGTATTAGAACATTAATAATAGACAGTTGGTACGTATTACAACATTGACAATAGACGGGTGTACAACGTATATTGTTAATCTTGTAATACGTACCATCCGTCTCTTGTTAATGTGGTTATACGTATCAACCGTATATTGTAAATGTTGTAATCCGTACCATCCGTCTATTGTTAATGTTGTAATACGTACCATCCGTCTATTGTTAATGTGGTTATACGTATCAACCGTATATTGTTAATGTTGTAATACGTACATCCCGTCTATTGTTAATGTTGTAATACGTACCATCCGTCTATTGTTAATGTGGTTATACGTATCAACCGTATATTGTTAATGTTGTAATACGTACCACCCGTCTATTGTTAATGTTGTAATACGTACCATCCGTCTATTGTAAATGCTGTAATACGTACCACCCGTCTATTGTCAATGTTGTAATACGTACCAACTGTCTATTATTAATGTTCTAATGCGTACCATCCGTCTATTGTTAATGTTGATATATGTACCATCCGTCAATTGTTAATGTTGTAATACGTACCATCCGTCTATTGTTAATGTTGTAACACGTACCATCCGTCTATTGTTAATGCTGGAATACGTACCACCCGTCTAATGTCAATGTTGTAATACGTACCAACTGTCTATTGTTGATGTTCTAATACGTACCATCCGTCTATTGTTAATGTTGATATATGTACCATCCGTGTATTGTTAATGTTGTAATACGTACCACCCGTATGTTGTTATTGTGGTAATACGTACCACCCGTCTATTGTAAATGTGGTAATACGTACCACCCGTCTATTGTTAATGCTGTAATACGTACCATCCGTCTATTGTTAATGTTGTAATACGTACCACCCGTATGTTGTTATTGTGGTAATACGTACCACCCGTCTATTGTAAATGTTGTAATACGTACCACCTGTCTATTGTTAATGCTTTAATACGTACCATCCGTCTCTTGTTAATGTTGTAATACGTACCACCTGTCTATTGTTAATGTTGTAATACGTACCATCCGTCTCTTGTTAATGTGGTTATACGTATACAACATTAACAATATACGGTTGATACCTATTACAACATTAACAATAGACGGGATGTACGTATTACAACATTAACAATATAAGGTTGATACGTATTACAGCATTAACAATAGACGGATGGTACGTATTACAACATTAACAATATACGGTTGATACGTATAACCACATTAACAATAGACGGATGGTACGTATTACAACATTAACAATCTACGGTTGATACGTATAACCACATTAACAATAGACGGATGGTACGTATTACAACATTAACAATAGACGGGATGTATGTATTACAACATTAACAATATAAGGTTGATACGTATTACAACATTAACAATAGACGGATGGTACGTATTACAACATTAACAATAGACGGTTGATACGTATAACCACATTAACAAGAGACGGATGGTACGTATTACAACATTAACAATATACGGTTGATACGTATAACCACATTAACAATAGACGGATGGTACGTATTACAACATTAACAATATACGGTTGATACGTATAACCACATTAACAAGAGACGGATGGTACGTATTACAACATTAACAATATACGGTTGATACGTATAACCACATTAACAAGAGACGGATGGTACGTATTACAACATTAACAATATACGGTTGATACGTATAACCACATTAACAATAGACGGATGGTACGTATTACAACATTAACAATATACGGTTGATACGTATAACCACATTAACAATAGACGGGTGGTACGTATTACAACATTAACAATAGACGGGTGGTACGTATTGCAGCATTAACAATAGACGGGTGGTACGTATTACAACATTAACAATATACAGTTGATACGTATAACCACATTAACCACATTAACAATAGACGGGTGGTACGTATTACAACGTTAACAATATACGGTTGATACGTATAACCACATTAACAATGGACAGGTGGTACGTATTACAACATTAACAATAGACGGATGTTACGTATTAGAACATTGACAATAAACAGGTCGTACGTATTACTGAATCTAACTTTTTTGAGTTCGAATTCC
Source organism: Mercenaria mercenaria (assembly GCF_021730395.1). Taxonomy (NCBI): domain Eukaryota; kingdom Metazoa; phylum Mollusca; class Bivalvia; order Venerida; family Veneridae; genus Mercenaria; species Mercenaria mercenaria. The sequence continues at coordinate 70,427 of NW_026460936.1, read as the reverse complement.
AACGGAGAACAATATTTTTTTCATTTTTGTATTTTTTTCATTTTATTTTTTGCTAACATACACTTTAAAATGCATTACTAGTATCATTTTGCTATTTTCGCATATAGCATAGGGTTTTCAAATATCTTCTTGATTGTGAATTATTCAACATGGTGTGTACTTGCACAGGAGGATAACATTGTTTTATTGTTTGCATATTAATACTCTGCCACATTGAAAAATAGCCATACTCAGTACAGCGTTAACAATAGACGGATGGTACATATAACAACATTAATAATGGACGTAGTCTGCAACGTTTAGTTACGGGTGTTTTGTTTACAAAATAAATTAAATAAGACAAATCCTTTAAAGAAAAGTATCCTTTACAATAAACAAACAACGAAGAACTGTTTATGTTTCTGTGTTTTATCGCTTTAACAAATTGCATATGCCCTGAAGCAAAACATTAATGGTCAGAGATTGTTATTACAAGCGTGCTTTGGATTTGTTGAAAAAAGGTTTGGGGAAACCCGTAAGACTCAATGAGACGTAAGCTGATTGGATAAAAAGGTTATGTTTACAATCATAAAATTTGTGTCAAAATCAAGCAATATAATGTTTTCTGAATAATTTGGAATATTTTACTAGTGTCTGGCTGAATGGCTGACTTTACAATTCGGTATTTAGAATAGTAGGTGTCAGTGGGCATTTTGCCTCTAAATGCCATTCAAGAAAGGTGGTAGGTTTGTCAGAAGAAAATTGTAAGAAATTTGATCAGATAAGCCTATATAAAATTGCTATTTTTATGTGTCTGAAATGTTGTCTTACTGAAAGAATCACATTTTAATGGTCATTTCTCAATTTTGGGACATGTGACAGAGTCATTTCTTATCATTGAAGTCTATGGAAAAAGTAATAGGAGTGTCTGACTATTATCGATGTAAGGCAAAACATGCAAAGGGAAGCAATACATTAAAGACTGCATTGAGTGTACTGGATTTAATCGATTTAAAGTGTTTTCGAGGAGTTTCTGTGTAATGACATACCTTTTCAATACTACCTAACCCATTTATATGAATAGCATATTGATTTAGATGTCACTGTACCTGAAATCGATATACATGTTTACATACAAATGCTAAATTTAGAACAACTTAACATAAGTGGGGGAATATATTGCATTAAAATACTTATGCGACAAAGCATTACACACGGGATGATGTTTTACTATCTATATGGCTAGTAATTGAAATAGCATATCGAATGGAGGTTAATGGAAGAAAGAGTATTTCACAAACAAATATAATGTTCTATAAACCTTGTGAAGATGACAATAAACATGTACCAGCAAACGGTTTATGTTGCGAATGTGAGGAACATATGTGTATAGCGTGTTTCGGAAACCACAAAAAGTACAAAATATGTAAAGACCACAGTATGGTTGATATTGATACAGATATTCAGGATTTAAGTGATACAAAAGAAGATAATTTTGAAAATTTTCCGGAGCACAAAAATGAAGATATAAAGTTTTATTGTTCAACTCACGAAAAGGTAGGATGTGGTGACTATGATATTAGAACACAAAACATGTAAAGTTGATTATGGACGTGATATATCAAAAGCGTTCAAAAACAGCAAAGAATTGTCAATTGCTGCCAGAAAGCCGTACAGAAATGGTCAACATCAATCAATAATAATAAACTACAAATTGGAGATGTACATCAGGGATTTCTAGCCGACATTAAATCATTTCGAGATGAAATAAGTTCCCGTTTAGACAAACTGGAAGAATATTTAGTTGAAAAAGCAAACGATGCTAAAGCAACCGATAAACTTCATATTGAATCACTTGAAGCACCATGCGTAGATTTGGACAAAGAGCTGTCACAAATAAGTGATGATATTGTGTCTTAACGTGACGAACCAAATTATTTTTCTTGCGCTGAAGGACATCGAGCAAAATCTCTCTAGTATCATGTCAAATAACAGAATTAGCAGTTATCGTTTAAAACGAAATAATAAAATTGAAGAGCTATTAGATCAGGTGGAACTTGGAACTGTACACCCATTTCAAGGAGAAAACACAGTACCGGATTCACAAAGTAACACTGTACTCTTATATATTTTAACCTATATTTTCTCTAACTTATGTCTGCTTTAATAATAAGAAGAACCTCTAAAATTACCTATCACTACAAGAGTTAGAGTTATATCTAAATTCACTGCATTGATAACCAACATTTTAATGATTTGATTAATAGATATCTAATAAATGTGCTTATTTGTCTATATGTAATGAATTTTCATATTTGTTTTTAATTTTTAGGCTATGAAGAACCTGTTTCGTTAAAGGCAAAACCTGAAACCAGCCGGACAATATACGAAGAAAACGCCCCAAGGCCGGCTTCACAATGGAAGAGTGTAGTTTTTCTGCTAACATATATCAATTTAAGCTTGTTTCTGAGCATCTCTAAAAACATAACATTGTTTGAGCTTTATCTTAAATAAATACACCATTCACATTCTTAATGAAAACTTTAAAAAAATACTTATTCGACTATATACATAAGGAATAATTTTTATATTTAAGGCTATGATAAACCTACTTCTATACAAGCAAAACCGGACAGCAGTCGGACAATTTACCGAAGGAACACATCAAGACCGGATTCACAAAGTAAAAATGTTATTTACTTCTTTTAACTCAAGCTTCTGTCATCTTTACCAATAAGAAAAACTACGGAAAATTAGTCTGTAAAGCATCTCCAATTTAACTAGCATTGCCAAAGTAACATCCAGAATAATCCCTTTTCCTTAATAATAGAGATTTGATTATAATACTTATTTTACTGCATACATAAGGAATCTGCATATATATAATTTCATATTCTAGGCTATGAAACACTTATTTCTGCACAGAGAAAACAAGGAACCAGCCAGAAAATATACGAAGACGCTACATCAGTTTCAGATGCCCAAGGTACGAGTGTAATTGAATACTTTTACAAGGTATGAGTGTCAATGGATAACTTGTTTGATAGTGCTTTATCTAAAACGCTTTCAAGGGGAAACCGTAGCTGAGTTGTTAAGATCACTTACCACTCATCGATGTGGATTCGAGCCTCGCTCGGGTTGTTAAATTCTTCACCGGTGAAAACTATCCAGCAGGTTTTCGGAAGGGGTAGTGGTTCTACCCAAGTGTCCACCAATGATGAAATAATGCAGGGTTCTTCCTCCACCGTCAAAACCTGGAGTGTCGCCATACGACATACGATTGTGTCGGTTGTCATCTTAAATGCGACAAAAAATATCTATAAGATTTAAATGATGTAAAATCCTTGCAAAATGGAGACAACACGTTAATCATACATACCCAATGCACATTTAATAAATTTTCGCCCGAACTGAACTCTGCCGCAAGACGTATTACCATTTCCGGCCCTGGCGTGTATAAACAAAGACCTACTATTGGCATTTTCTGTCCTTGTACCTTAATCAAGATAAATTTTAACATAAGGTTAATTAACATACACAGCATACGGAATGATATGATTATGAGAACAATGCAGATATTTTTGTCCTGGATTTATGATAATACATTTAGTAAATTTCACCAGAAATTCAGCTTTGTCTTATTTGTTGTGCAACAAAAATATATTTTAAATAACTACAATCTGTTTCACACTCTTTTAGGTTAAAACAGCTAAAATATTTCAATATCTATCAAAATAAAAATTCTATTGTAATCGAAAGATATACTCAGCTATGCGAAATTTGGTAAATAAAAAGCGCAGTGTATGAAGGAAATTAAATACTTCATTTCTAATAGGAAGCGAAGACCGCCCGCTTAGCTCAGTAGGTAGAGCGTTGGTCTACAAATCGTGGGGTCGTGAGTTCGATCATCGGGCGGGGCGTATGTTCTCCGTGACTATTTGATAAACGACATAGTGTCTGAAATTATTATCCCCACCCCCCTCTGGTTCATGTGAGGAAGTTGGCAGTTACTTGCGGAGAACAGGTTTGTACTAGTACAGAATCCAGGAACACTGGTTAGGTTAACTGCCCGCCGTTACATGACTGAAATACTGTTGAAAAACGGTATTATACCCAAAACAAACAAAATAGGAACATGTCTATTTGTATTAGAATAGAAAAAGTGGAAAACCACAGGTCGCCTAACATGACATAAACGAAAATGTTGCAGGCTTAGTTTGATTGAGCCTGTTCATGAACGGTAGTGATAATGCAAGCTACCGTCCACGCCCTTTAGCCCCGGTTTGAGCAAAACTCAACATTTACACATGATGTAAGTACCGGAATATAACTTAGAGACATGTATATAAATTGTGATATAACGTGTATATTGATTATAACACTTTTAACATACACATCCGGTATACATGTATAAGACCAGTATCAACAAGCAAAAGAATTCTCAATGGAATAAAAACAAATGTTTCTTCATTGCAGTCTACATATTAATATCTTTACAAGAACTGTCTGTCACTTGGATCTGAATACATAAGCGTAATGACAACATCCAACAGAGCAAAAAAAATGTAAATGTAAGGCATTTCTGCTCTTATTTAGCTTCATTTCGTCCCGTGGGTCCTGTAAAGGTTTAGTGTAGACACTAGCAGTCTTTAAGTGTCGTATGGTGACCTTTAAAGGTTTTCCCCTGCACTGGGACTTATAGTGTTGTTAATATTTCCTGGTCTTTTTTCATCATGCAGATCATTCAATTATATTATAATAAAACTACGTGTAAGGCGGTGCTAGGGGACCTGATGGGTGTTAAACATTTTACAAACTGTCATCATGGTCATGAAAAGTCTCAATCAGATGAAGTCAATTATTATTTTGGCGGCTTTGTTGCGTTCTACGCCTCAAATGGATCTGTTCACCATTTTATCGTTTTTTTGTTTTTTTTTTGAAAAAATACCACCTTTCGTTATCAAACAACAAACTTAGTACCTAAATGGGAGTATACGTTTGGATGTGTACTTCATTAGTTTATACAGAATGTAAGCAAGCAAGATGATAAACATACTGACAACAGACGTCATTAGGGAGGACAAGAAGACGCATGCCATATTCAAAAGACAAGACACGTCTCTATGAATTAAGGGCATGTTCGAAAAATGTGAATTGTCCGTATAGAACGTGATATTGTTTCACTAGTTTACAGTCATATACATAAGCTTGCAATAAATTTTGAGAACATAATGAACGAAAAGATTTACCCCGGGCCACATGTATGGAAACCTTGTTGATCAACGATTTTAAAGCAAATTAGATTATATAGTTCACAATGTCATTTATTTAATTGTTTATAGCTCTTTCTCACTTTGCTCAGCAGCATATAGCTGGAAAGGTTACTCTTATGCAACGTTTCGTTACAGTCTGTGCTTCTTTAACAAAAAGACAGCAAAATCTTTTAACTTTTGTTAAAACGTTGATGAATGAGGAACATGCACGTGATACAATATATAAATTCTGTTCGTAAAAATAAAGACACACCTTCCAAGATTATTCATGTCATATTATATGATTATCATCAGAAAAGGTATGTACCATCTGAACCTTGATTGCTAATATATTTACTGTAGATTTAGTTAATGTATACATTATTTTTGAGATTTTACGGACAAAAAGACATATACATGTTATTAAAGCTTTGCGCTTCATAGATAATGTTTGTTAATATTCACTAGGGTTTTGAATTCCCGTGTCGCTCTGATCTCGACAACAGGCGAAATTACACCCTTGTAATTTTTACACATTTTACAGTAATAAAATTACAAAGAAACTAAATTTTAGTTTGGCTCTTCTTACATTATTTGAAACTGTTTTGTTTTGTTCTTAGCAACAGAATTTACATCATATTACAAACAGGTAATGTTTTAAAACATGCATGTTATTATCAAAATGAGAAACAATGCCAAGAAATTAATCCCTCCTCGTGTTGCAGTGCTTGTTTCTTGTATGATCTTTCCATCAAATCCGCATTCTACAAATTGTAAAAAAGGACTAATAATATGACTTCATTTTTTGTACAAATTTTAACAAAAATGGTTATCCGTACATTTTTCAGCAAATACTTTAAAAGCGAAATGAAAATGTTGAACAACTGAAGCAGATTATGACAATTTAAAAAAAAGAATTTTATCTGCCCGTGACAACAAAATTTGTAAAATCAGCCGAAATCAAAATTTTTGGTCTGACAGAGTCATGTTAATGTTCTGTTTACGTATGTAAAATATATTCCTTACACGTAGCTTTTGATAATACATACAGATCAACTCAAATACATCGATGTCTCGTTTCATTTCTTATAACCAAGGGGCTTGATAACAACTTTAGAGTTGCTTTGATTAAATACAGAAAAAAATAAAGAAGTAAACAAAAGTTGCTGATACCTGGTCCTTTCCACGAAAACTTCATTTTCACATCCGAGATTTCCATATTGAAGTGGTTTTTAAGATCAGAAACTATTTGATGCCATGGTAGTCCCTGAAGGTCAAGTTCACTGTCGTTCTCGTCCGAATCTGTGGGTAAATAATGGTACAAACAGACAAAGGAAGATATATGCTCCGTTCATTGGGAGTTTAAACGAACCAAAGAAGTAATTTGTTTAAATGACTATTTTACCTGCCTTTTCACAAAATTGTAAATCGCTTTTCATATATTGGTAGTGTATTCTATTTATTGATTCAAAGAAAACAATCTAGTTTTACCAGATTTAACTTTAAACAAACAAAAACAAAAGAACTTAAGTCAATTTTGATCTATCAGTATTTAAAAATATTACCTATAGTTTGGATTTAAGTGTATATTATGCATTAAAAGATTTGATTTACAACTGCAAAAAAAATGTGGTCGTACTGAGTTACTTCTTTTCTTTCTCTAAAGACTGTACCACATTGGAAAATAAATGCAATACCACATTTCTATGTTAAACATGATTAACATTATTCATACGCATAGACAAACACCTTGCTGGTGGATTTGAAAACTGTACATCACCAAGTATGATTTGAAATTGTGCTCAGTTTCGAACCCAAAGATTTCGGAAGTTTCATAAAACTTTCAACAGTTTTGTACAAAAAGACTAAACGCAGCAAATAAAATCTTTTTACTTAGTATCAAATAACGGATGAAAGGTTTGAGACATAATGAACAAAATAAGACACCAATTTAGTCAAAAGGTCAATACGACAGTAAGCTCAAATGAGTTTTACTTGAATATTGGCTAGTTTTGACAAAATGGTGTTACATGCATCACCAAACTTTGACAATTGAAAAACGAATTTTTGCGTTCAACAATCTTTTTTTAAAACAAATGTTATGCGTTCAACAATCTTTTTTTAAAACAAATGTTATTTGAAAAGTTCAATTCAAAACCTATTTTGATTGACTTAAGTTGCATGTTAATTGGCGGTTCAGTCTAAGTTGCAGTTTGACCCCCAACTCCGTTTCCGCCAATCTTTGGGAATAGTTTATCTTTAACGCATAGAATAGACTCCTGAATCGTTTACAAAATGTAAATTTTAAATTAACCATTGTACAAATGACAAAATATTGAACATAGATCTACTACGTTACAAGTAACATAAATGACAATTTATGCTCGTTGCAATGATAAGGGCACACTCAATCTGTTTTAAGCATGCAGTTGTACCTATATATGTTCATAAATACTTCTAAGTTCACTGGATCCGAGTATGTTTTAACTGGAGAAAATCGTGCATTCACAAGGAAATTCACTGATCTCCTTTAATACATGGGCGGTTTTCTTACAACACCCCTCCCCACTTTTAGAAAGAGTTTGGTGTTAGATAAAGGCTCGTCTATAACTGTGAATATATTGAATCGCATGTAGGAATCATACTTACGCCCTTGCCAAATATCAATTTGTATCATAGCTCGGTGTTTTTTCTTAACAAATTTGGTGCAGGTAATTCGTATACACTGAGTACAGGGTGCGGTAACTAAAAGTGTGCAGGTATTTAATACCCGCACGCTAGTTACCACACTGTTGGGTAGGAAAGTATGCCAGCGTGTCCTGAACAGTAGACAGCGAAGTGTATTTTATTGATTTTCTGCTCCAGCATTGGTTTATTTTACCTGGGCTTTACACATTTGTAAAGCAATGATTTTAAGTACTCACTGAACTGCTGTATATGGCAATGTGGAACGCCCACAACTACCATATATGGATGGCTTTGATACAAAACAGAAAGAACATTAAAACTCTCGGGTAAACGATTTATACTCGGGGGCTACGCCCCCTTGTACAAATCGTTTACCCTCGGGTTTCAATGCTCTTTCTATTACATGTACGCTTTTATGTAATAGCTCACATAATTTGTATAATCTTGAAAGCATGTCAACATGTTCGTACTAAATATAACACGATTGTAAAATTGTGTTCCTATTTACCGAATCTTTAAGTGTATGCAAAATATGGCGAAGGTCATGTTTTAATAACAAAACATAAAGCTCATCGATTGGATATTTACAATATGCCGACATTTCCTATTCTTAGAATAACAGAATCGTTTGTTTTGTTTTTACTGTGTTTAACATAACACCAATACAATTATAGGTAATATGACAACTATTCAGCTTTGATAGTGGAGGAAGAGACTGCCTCTCCGCCATTATTACATCACGAGCAGGCTCCTGGGTACATCCACTAACCACCCTAAAGCCAGCTCGATGAATTCCTCATAGGATGCTCGACACCCAAATCAACCACAGCAATGCCTCCCGCCGAATCTTGACGGAGAACATGCATCACACCTGGGTATCAAACTATTACTCTATTATTTAAAGACGGCCAATTCAGATAAACAGACATTCTACCTACTGCGTGAAACTAGCGGGCTTGATTTCAACCTTCAAACAATACATGAGTCTTGCATTCATTCTTAATATTTAGTGTCTGTATGACGAAATGCTATTTTTTTACTACAAATGTCAAGTTTTGATAAAATGGCATATCACTGGCCACCATTATTCTTTTACATGTATAATAAACAAAATTACTGCATAAATTATGTGCACCACTTAATATCTATACTTTGCAGAGGTGCGTCTACTCAGCACACCATATAAACGACTGAATTCCCCCTCTTCCTCTTGCGAGTGATCAAAACAATAAACGGACAGCTAAAAGTTAAAAACAACATTTTAAAGTGACTGATTTGCTTTGAAGGTATATAACTTTACATTTTATTGGAAGCTAAACATGATTTGTTTCTGTATATAATGTGTTAGTCTGATGACAGGTAGAATTATAGCAAAAAACTCGATTGATCACTGATTTTGTCCAGAAATTGTACATTATCTTGCTTGAGGAATGACCTACATGTAAATTCCGCTGTTTCATGGATAAAGAAACAATACTAGTTTGGTAAAATGAAATAAAACCATTGATAAATTCTACAATTTGTTTATAACCGTAAATGAAAGAAGATACGGTGTTATTCCTGACTGTATGCACGCTTGCTTAATTACTGTACTTGCGAGTTTGGTAAAAAGACTGTATGCCTGTTTGTGAGTGACTTCTTTATGAAATATCGGCGTTTCCTATGCTCCTGTAGTATTTTTTCATATTTAGAACCCGCAAACAATGTTTGAAAGAGGATGGTATAAAGCAGCCACCATGCGGTCTGTCTGTTTGGTCCGTTTGTATATGTTTCCTGTCCTCATAGATTTGGTTGTCCAATTACTTCAATGCTATTGTACCTACCTCTCTCAAAGTTTACATACAAACATCGGCCATATGTAGTTAATGTCCATTTTATTATTTTCCTTTTTCTTTTTAAAGTGACACTTAAAGGTGAAACATGGTCTGTTTTTCGTGTCAGTACCATAACTTCTTTATGCATTAAGGGATTTTGAAATAACTTGGCACAAATGTTCACCATCATGAGACCGTAATGCGACGATGTGTCGCATACAAGACTATATTTTCTAGAATTTCAAACCATTGAAACCAGTATATAATCGCAACTGCAATTAATAAGGTGTGTAAATATGAACAGTAGATAGGGTGATTTTGAGTGAAACGGCGCCAGATCGAATCCACTAGTCCTATGTGAATCGCTTTCTTGACAGCGTCGCACAGTAAACAGCTCTATTTTAGTTTTGTCTTTGTATTTGCCATACACATAAACGTTAACATGAAACATGTCTTATTTTTACTGAAAATACATTCTGCGAATGAAATAAGTCGCCATTTTACAAGCAGAAGTGCCATTAGAGGAAAAAATGAAGGTTTATTACCTCACCTGAGCAAGAAGTGCTCAAGGTGAGCTTTTGTGATCACCCTGTGTCCGTCGTTGTCGTCCGTCGTCAACAATTTGACTGTTAACACTGAAAGGTCACACTTTTGGTCCAATCTTAATGAAACTTGGTCAGAATGTTACTCTCAATAGCATCTTGGACGAGTTTGATATTGGGTCATCTGGGCTCAAAAACTAGGTCACCAGGTCAGATCAAAGGAAAAGGTTGTTAACAGTCTAGAGATCACAATTTGGTCCAATCTCAATGTAACTTAGTCTGAATATTGCCCTCAATGAAATCTTGAATCAGTTCGACATTGGGTCATCTTGGTTTAAAAACTAGGTCACCAGGTCAAATCAAAGGAAAACCTAGGTAATACTCTAGATGCCACATTTATCACAATTTATTAATGATACTCTTTTAAAAATGTGTTTTGGTGATATTTAGGTCGAGTTCAAATCTGTGTCAGATGGGTCAAAAACTTGGTCACCAAGTCAATCAAAGGAAAAGCAAGTTAACACTCTAGAGGCCACATCTATGACCATATCGTAATAAAACTTAATATCGATCTTGATAATCTATAGGTGACTTTAAATCAGAGTAAAGTGGGGTCAAAAACTAGGTCACCAAATAAAATCAAAGGAAAAGCCTGTTAACTCTCTATCGGCCATAAATATGGCAATATCTCTAATGCCTACCCTAGACTACCCGCTGTGATTTGATAATAAGTTCTCATACATTTATACTTAACAAATAACATACAGCTTTCGATATAAATGTCGGAATTTGCCGATCATACTGAAACAAGACGAGGTACAACTCACGCCATTTTTAAAACAACGACCAAATCCGCAAGGACAGATTCCCGGCATGTGTGCGTTATCACTATCAAATATAAATTATTTATCACATGAGAAATAGCGGTAAAACTTGACAGGTAGTAAACACGACGGCTGTATTTGTAACGATAACATGTTTATTTATTATTGAGGAAGGGGGAATCGGGTAGTTAAACCATTAGGCCATTCAACTATTTTGTACTTCTTTTGAATCTTGTTGACTGATTTACCATGAAGTAAACTCTGAATTACTAATAAAGACTTAATCGACTTTTCCGATAATGTTTTCGTTATCCTTTTCTATTTATACGTCCATTCGCAGGATACTTGCGGGTGAAATAGTGTTTTTTTAATCAGACGATCATTTTGTTGCAGACGGACAGACAGACGGGGATCAACCAATAGTCCTCTCCTGTCTCATCTCATCGATATTTTGAAATCGTAAGGTAACATTTCTTTGTGTGATTTCCATAGGGAATCGACGGTTAATTTCTTGCAAGACATAGTAGAGACCCTGTGTATACATTCAGTTTCTAATTCGTATTTTATGATAGTATATGTGTGTAAAACCAACACTGAACACTTGTATGTATACGACGCCGAAACATTCAATTAATTATTTAATTAAGTAGGATATCGACTCACAGACACTCCCCCCATCCCCAATGGGTAAGTACAATCATCGCATGGGGGGAGGGGTCGACATTAAATGACATTATAAACATGACGACTGATCAAAAGAAACAATTTTGTATGCGTATTTTTTATTTTATTTACGCCTTTTAAGGACATAAATCGCCTATTGTACTCGCAAGATGGAATACAGTATCACTCGCAAATACGCATTCAGATCAAATATCAAAATTGGCAAGTCGGCATACAGTAAATGTTTTTTCACCGGCTAGATAAAAATTAATTTCATTCAAAAACGCAACAGAAACGAAACATTTTACTTACATATATTTATGGAGTATGCATACAGAAAACATGGATAATAGGATTACAAATCAATTTGGCGTGATATTCATCAGTTTCTTGACTTGGTCGAGTGAATTTTCATGCAATGAGTGTGATCAGTCAACATTTTTAAACATTACCTGTCAGTTTCATCTATTATATCACCATATACACATATTTATGTTAGACTTATCGTTTAACTTAAATACACATACAGTGTAAAGCCAAATAATGAATTTGAAGACGATTCTTTCCTTTTGCTTGTCTGTTTATTGTTTTGATCACTCGCAAGAGGAAGAGGGGAAATACAGTCGTTTATAGGGTGTGCTCAGGAGCCTGCTCGTGATGAAATAATGGCGGAGAGGAACATAATGTCTTCCTCCATCATCAAAGCTGAAAAGTCGATATATGACCAATATTTGAGTGAAAATAGGATGTATTACAACAATCATTTTTACATAAATCACCTACCCTTAGTTTGTCCTATTGACCAGTCTATAGTTCAATATTACATTTTCTGCCAGTAAGCTAACGTCAACATTTGAAGACTAAAATCTCCAATTATGTTCAAATTAATATCAAGTTTGAAAAACCGTTTCATTTATGAAAAAAAAAACTTTTGAAAATGTAAATAAATCCATTTTTTAGAACGAAAAAGGTCATTGAAACGTTTCGAAAAATGTACGCTGTTGTAATGTCTTTTCAAAGTCACATGTAACCATGTAATGGGGACTTATAAAAACAAGGATAAAATAACGTACCGTGGTATCGGGCTTGGCTAACAAAGAGATGTTAACTAGCAGGTAATTACTAACTGGGTATAACGACATACTTACGGACAGATGATAACGTACCAGAGTGTAGCTAACTAGGAGGCTATTACTCACCAGGGTATCGATCCTTCCTAACTAGAAGATCCAAGTAGCGGATTGTGCACTGGTTAGCGTCGTTGTATTCATAACAGGAATCGTACCAGAAGTACTGGTCAAGATTCTGACTGAAGAACTTTGCATCCATTAGTTTGCTTGTAACTGTTGAATAAAGATACACAATTTAAACGTTTCGTTAATTTTGCATATGCTGATACTTAGAAATCAGGCCTTCTTCATTACGGTACGTATTACTGACGACATTTTAAAATAATTTTCGTACACAATTTTACTTGTCCCTATATTTTGTATGACTGGATCTCTCGAAAACCTGTAAGTAGACAGCAAGAGCATTTTGCCATTTTCCACCTCGAGGGATTGATATTTAACTGAGTTATGAAACAGAAATACTGGATATGTATTGTCAAGATGGTCATTAAAAGACTACCAGTATTCGAAATGCTTCTTCGCGGTGTTATTAAGACACTTAACGTGTTTTATTTAATCGACTTGTATTGACAGGACAATTTTACTAGGTCTGTAATTTTTGTGGCAACAGTCGGAAATGTTTTAGTAATTACATTTTATCAGCATATCTACCAGTACCCTGGAAAATTATATACTTGAACAAGTAAACTAGATATTTTTGTCGGATTTCTTTTTCTGAATTTTATTATTTTTGTACATAAACATTTGTAAATAAAAATCCTATGTTGTTATCATGTATAACATATTTAGCATACAGTTATTTTCCTATATACATTACATGTAACTTACACAACATACCGTTATTCTCTTAATTAAAAAAAAAATATGTAACCTATATAACATACCGTTATTTTCCTGTATATATATATAATCTACATTATAAATCTTTACTATCCTATATATGTAACCTATGTAATACACCGTTATTCTCATATATATGTTATCTACATGCCATACCGCTATTTTCCAATATATGTAACCTACATAACACGCCGTTATTCTCCTATTTTCCATATAGTTATTCACCCATATATGTAACCTCCATAACATACAGTTTTTCATTTCGTCATTGTCCTATATATGTAAACTACATAACATACCATTACTCTCAGATGCTCTGCTGCAGTCATCCGACATCCTTTTTACTTTTTGCGCATAGTCTTCACAGTCCTTCAATTCATGATTACTGGAAAATAATTGAAACTGTATAAGAAAACTTTTATTTTTATTTACTCCTTCTGGCAAAATGGATGTAGATTTCAGTCTACTAACCTTTGTTATATACTTTGTTTTTGCATAGTCTTCACAATCCTTTAATTCATAATTACTGGAAAATAATTAAAACTAGTATATAAGAGAACTTTGTATTTTCATTTACTCCTTCAGGCAAATTAGTTGTAGATTTCAGGCTACTAACCGTTGTTATATACTTTTTCAAGTATAAGTATTCATAATATAAAATTCCAAGTAAAAAATGCAGAAATGCTCATCTTTAGTTTTTTTATGGCGCTTCTGCCTCATGGTTAATAGTCTGTTGTATCAATTTAACACAGAAGGACGGCCTGAATGTAGGTGGTAGATATATCAGTTTAGCAACAGAGGATAACATTTTGGATTTCAAGATTTTGGTGCATATATTGGTGATATATATGTTGATACAAATCGAAACATCTGTAAGATAGTATTTACAGTTTGTTGTCATATTCTGATAGTTAGCCTGTGTATGTGAAGCGGTACACATATAAAGATATATGCAGCAGGATTAATAAATGTTCATTCGTTCAATGATTAGTATGGAAGATAAGAGGAAACAAATAAAATATTCTAAGTAAACATAATGAAAATTGCATAAACAGATACTTTAAGTGTATTTAGGAAAGGGTTTTGTCTTACAATGCTAGTATGCACAATATATAAAGAAAATGGAGTGAATTTAATTTAATGAAAACTAATTCAAGTTTGCGTTGTTGTTTTTTTTTTGTTTTATTTTCACTTAGAGGATGTCATCTTTAAACGCTATTACGAGTTATCAAAATAAAGGCAAGGCTAACTATATGTTTAAGAAATAATAAATATGTTCCTATATTTTATCAGTTAATAAAATATGGGCAGGAGTTTGAAGGCGTAATAATTAAATCACGAGTGCGTAGCACGAGTGATTTAATTATTCGCATCCAAACGACTGCCCATGTTTTATTAATTGATAAAATTATTGGAAAATATTTATTATTTCGATTCTAACAACGCAAATAACTCGCATTTTACAGTACTACATTTTCAGCGTAATACGTCATTCGGGTCAAATGCTGTTACAATTTACCCCCTATGGTTAGAAAGTGTTGCATAGCCGATGGAACGTATAGATATTTGTTTCTTTTTTATCAGAATTTTGAGAAGTATTTATAAATTAGTAACCTAACAGCTCGCAAACTAATTATGAACAGAATCATCAAAGTAGGCGAGTTGACCCTGTGTTACGAGTGGCGAGCTTAACTTTTATATGACGTCACATTATTATGATGTCATACTTTATGTCATACATTTATGACGTCAACGCTGAATCATAATTAAGCTAATTGAATTCGCTCGTAGAGATCAGAACGTGTTTTACGGACCTACACATAAGTCAGTATGACTTTTTATTATATTTATGTTTTTGAAATGCTGTTTTCAACCGTTTGGCCCTGAAATAATTCGTATGTAATGGAACTGAAGTAGAATCTCTTATGTTACAATCTTAGGGGGTGAAATGTAACAGCCAACCATATTTTATCGTAGATTGTTGTATAGGCGATTTCGCTATATGTTTATATAGCAATTGCTGCGGATCGTGTTAGAATTGTAAATAAATACTATAAATCCAGTCATTGCGAGTTTGATCCCTAGGTGAGACGAACGTTTTTCGTGACGATTGGATACAAAATGTAAGGGAGAACGTATCTGAAGTTATGCTTATCCGTTTCTTTTTCATAGAGGTAAAATGTCATTTACTTCCTTGGAACAAATACTAAGTAGGTACTGTTAGAAGATTCAAATTCTGCGGAGAAAACAGAGTATAGTCCTCTAATACAAGCACACATACAAACAGAATTTAACGAGTTATTAAACTTAAGAACCGTGTCTAACCCTTCACTTACTAACACATCAGCTCCCTGTTAACATTCTGTTCTGAATCAGGAGCATTCCACCTGAAGTTACATTTTCCATACGTTTGTTTGGCGGCAAACTCGGAGTAATAGATCATGATCCAGTGTTTGGACTGCACTTTCTTTAATGATCAATATGGAAGATATGAAAAAATAAGATATAGTAAACAAGCATAATACAAACGGCTTTCATCTCCGACATTACATTAAAGATGACTAAATGTAGGGTATCTCATTTACACCAGAATAAACGGTCTATTAAGCAGTCTATTAAGGTATATGTTAAAATGAAATTCCAATAATAATTCAATCATTGCAACAAGGACTACCTTGCAGTTACGTTATCAAATATAGATGTGTATTGCTTACCTCCGGTCCTTATGTATAATGACAGGTTTTTCTCTAAAAACAACGAAAACAATGGAGGATTTTTCCTCGTTTTCTATACAATACTGACAAATTGAGAACCAGCTTTTATAATGTATGGAACAAAAAGTATCTATCTAAATTAAACTTGTTTTTTGTTTTGCATTATTGGCCGCAGGTATACCAGTTAATGCTATTCGCAGATATTGTTGAGCATAACCATACTAAATGGGCTTACTAGCTTAAATACAGAAAACTAAACTTGTTTTAATTTTTGTTTACTGTAACCCATTGAGAACCTCTTCGTAATCGGAGATTGAGTTTTTTGCACTGGCAAAAATAGCACATGGAGTTTTGCGATATCTAGATGATTTATTTTGCCTTAAGAATGTAATCGAAACAAAATCCGTGATGATATTATGTTTTAAAATTCACTTTTTCAATTTTTGAAGCACAAGAACCAGTTTGGCATGAATAAGCTGACGTTACTGTTGGCATCATTGAGATTTTGTTTCTAATAAAGTTATCTGACGAGCGAGTGTGTATAACAAAATGAAAGGTAAAAGAAGATCCGTTCGAAGCATAGCCTGCACGCAAACACAAATTGACAGACTCAGTTTGACTAAGTCTGTCCTTAAGAGGTTATAAAGTGCAACACCCCTAAACTTCCCCCGACCCCAACTATCCCCCTACCCCCCCCCCCCCCCCCCCCCCCCCACCCCTCCCGTAACATGCTTACGCGGAAGTTTTTTACCCATAAAAGTTGAATGAAATCCATGATTTGATTAACGTTTTGAAATTTCGATTACTTATAGTAATTTGACAAAACGCATGTGAGCTAGATATCAATATTAAACAATAAAGAGTACATTCCTGTGATCAGAACTGTCGTATAATCAAATATGAAACTGCAAACTTTGCGGACATTGTTTACAACAGAACTAACTCATTTTATTTACATGTTTTTTTTTACGGTAATTGAAAAGGCATTTCATTTAAAGTTAAGAGATTCGACTGATAAACGTGATATGACGGCATAAACTGCTATATAACATCATCGTATGCGCTTTTTTACGACAAAATTGTTAGATATATCACGAGATAAGTCGTGATTAACTGCCTTCTTTTACACGACCATGTCACCATTGTATATGCTCTTTCGCGAATGTTTTGTTAACTTTGTTTATTTGTTTTGGGTTTAACGCCGTTTTTCAACAGTATTTCAGTCATGTAACGGCGGGCAGTTAACCTAACTAGTGTTCCTGGATTCTGTACCAGTACAAACCTGTTCTCCGCAAGTAACTGCCAACCTCCCTGCATGATTTATCAGAGGTAGAGGACGAATGATTTCAGACAAAATATCTTTTATCAAATCGTGACGGAGAACATACGACGCCCCGCCTGGGGACCGAACTCGAGACCCCGCGATCCGTAGACAAACGCTCTCCCTACTGAGCTAAGCGGGTGGGTTGCGAATGTTTTGTAATGGAATATCTTGGCACATACACGATGCAACTATCTAGTTAAGAGCTGTCACATTTGGTGCAGTTGCCAATCACAATTACAGCTGGCACGGTTTGATTGAGTCTATTCATCAGCGGTACTAACATTTCTAAGCCTTGTTTTTTTTTTGTTTTTTTTTTTTGCAATGTCGTTTTTCTTTTTTGCCAGCGTATCTGAAAATTATGCAACATTTATGAACGGAGACGACTAAAAATAAACCTTCAGCTATGACCTAGACTACAATATTCAATTCGTTTATAACAAATGTGAAACAACACCAATGATTTTTATGGAAAGTATCGGTATTGCAAATCGGTCTACATATTATTTATAGGAAGGTATAAAGTTTAGATATACATACTTACGGAACAAAACTATTTCTCTATCATGGCGGCACAACTACGAAGATTTGCTCTTTTTATCTAATTTATGACCGAACGGAATCTGATATCGTAAGTTTCTTAACTCAGAACATTATACAGTTTGATTCTTTAAATATCTAATTATATGTATGATTTATACATTTTTTAAGAAAACCTTTAATTTTTGCGTGATATAATTATTGCATAAAAATATATTTCGTCATGACAGTCGAAATTCAAAAATGCCAAAGCACTATAAGAATTTAAACAATCCCGTGATGAAACCCGAAATTCATAATTAAGTTATTTTTCAATAAAATGTTCGGTTGCTTATATAAAAGGACTTTAAGTCTTGAAATAGAAGAGGGTTCTTGATGTTCTTTAAATTTTCAGAGAGGTAAAATAATTTTCCTTATGGGTGTTTTGTCACTGATACATGTGTTATAATGGGACGTCCCCATATTATATTCAAAGTTTAAACGTTCCAACTTTTTAAAGAAATGATCACGCTACAGACAAACATTGCAGTGTCCAATTTTGCTTGGTTCACATTCAATGATTATACACATATCGTAAACAAGTATTCAAATTTCAAATATTGCTTAACATAGTAATAATGTTATGCCTGTACATAAACTATACCTGTGTCAGCTCTTGAAGTGAAACCGTGGCATCGTTTTGGTTCGGGAAAAGTGGACAATCTGGTGAAGTGGCACATGTATTTTGGGTTCCAGCATATGATTCCTCAATCATTAAAGTACACAGGAACAACAATACACAAAGCTTCTGCATACTGATATAAGACACGACGCTGTAAATAGAGGTTTTAAAGGTATTTTAATTCGTGCGCATTCAAAAAGAAAGCAATTACAACTAGGAACAGCAGAAGCCCTTTACGGGATTTAATTATGATCATTTATCATGTTATTTTATAACTTGTGAAATGTTTTATTTCCATTTGTTTTATTTTATGGAACGTGGGGTGGGGGTGGTGTGTGCGTGTGTGTGTTGGGGGTGGGGGGATTCCAGTTTTGCTTTTGCTTATGTCTGTAATTCATTTTAATTTCTTTAATGATTATTGCAAATTAATTGCTTTCTTTACTTTAAAAATTGAAGAAAAATGAAAAGAAAATTGCAACTTATTCAGATATTTTTTGCAAATATAGTTTCATAAAATGTGCAGACACGTAAACAATTTTGTTATGTCTGATTTTATCTGGTATATTATATCAAGATTTTAAAATTACGTTTAGCTCTGTTGAAATATTTTCACTTTTGAGTTAATGGATAAATATCTCATTTTTCATTTCATTATAACATCCTCAGTCTCCCTTTCACTGAAAAACGGGGAAAGGTTAATGTGATTTATGAGGAACGTATTCTTTATAAAACTGTATAGTATACGACACTATCTATTTCACAAAACAGGAGGGATAAATAAGCTTATTTATAGACATTGCTGAATTAAGTATCTTTCCCAAAGAAAACAAGACATATAATTATAGTCTATCTTCGTCTGAAATTTATAATTACAATTAGATTATTATATTTTATGAAACCCGGCTTTATCTTTATATTATTATATGCTTCTGTGAGCCAAAAAAAGGAAATTCAATATTTTACCATTTATATACAGACCACATAGTGTGTAATTTTACACAGACACAGTATTACCATTGAAAGGCGTCAAAATTGAAATATAAAAGAGTTATTATAAAAGTAGCTTGATCTTTGATGCTGTATTCGGCTCCAGTGGATTTTGCAAGATCGGATCTCACGAGGCGTGCAAGCGCCGAGTGTCATCCATCCTTGCAAAATCTACGACAGCCGAATATAAAATCCCATTGTAATGACCCTTTTATCATATACCTCCACCTGTCTGTTTGTTGTTTTGTTATCAAACGGAATCTTAAATACTTTTCGATGTTAAAATTAAAGTGAGTGAACTTTCTGCTATTTATAGAACTGTGCCAGGTCATGCATATTAAATGATAGTAGTCCGGCAATATACAATAAAAAAGGTACAATGCGTGATTATTTCTTGCAGTTCATATTTGCTTGTTAAATACAAGCCTTATATTTGACAGACTTTGTATAGGTGTATAATAAAACTATTTATTGTCATGTCGTTATATAGCAAAAATAATCTGAAACGTGATATGTGAAATTAACACCGAAATAAGTATACAATCGGTAGTGGCCTAACAATAAACTGAATTATATCATTATTTCTATTAAAAACTTAAAAAAGCACACATTTTGTAGCTTAATATCTATATTACTCGTCAAAACAGATTCCTTTAACACGACTTTGTCATTATCAACAAAGAAGACAGGAAGGTTAGTCATGTGATGGAGACAGAAATTAAGATATTAGACGAAGAAAGAAATTATTACGTGAAGACAGAAATAAAGACAATACGAGAAGATAGTAATGTAAGGCGTTATTTGAAAATAGAAAGCAAAGCCTCACGGAAGATAGAAATGTAAAAAAGAAAAAGAAAGTAAAACATTGCACAAAGGTAGATATGTCAGGCGTCAGGCAAAGAGAGTAAGTAAGACATTACGTGAAGATATGCATAATATGCGTTAGTTGCAGCATAACCTATATGAATTGACCTTTGTTTGTCTAAGTTGGTATGAATTCAAGGTGTGAATATTTATCCATTTAGGTCTGAATTTACTTGCACCATTGATTTATCATCAATATAGAAAACAATCATCAGCCTAATAATTTGTCATTAACATCCATGAAACTAACTTCTGAGTTTGTGTTTGATTTTACATTTACTGGTAGGTAATTTAGATGAAAGCTGAAGATATTTCATATTAGCATTTATATTGCAATTTGTCTATCTTCCACAAGTTGAGAATACTATCAAATTTTTGAGTAATGTTTAACCATTCTTACATCGTATATTTTCAGTTTAATGTTTCAACTCGCTGGACGTATTTATTGCAATTTTCTGAATTTAAATATCTGGGCCTATTAAAAATGATGACGCGGAGTTGCGTTGAGTGGGCCTTGAGTAATGCTTGAATAACATTCGGCCCAACCCCTTCATATATACTTATTTTCATGACCTGTATAATTGTGATTTATGCATGTACGTGTATATCTACAATAAAATATTATTTAACTAAATAAATAATAAAATTAATATTAAACACGTCTCCTTTTAATTTTCCCTTCTTGTGAATTATGATATGAATTGATGACACGTCTGAGTTATTTCATGATATTGCTTATTCGGCATATGTAGCTAAGATTTGGGTACAAACGACCCTCTCAATGACGAAGGCCATTCTGCATGCTTTCAAGGAAAAGCCTGGAATACCATTGAGAAGAGGAGTATTGTCGCACTGTTATGACAGAAAGACAAGGAGCAGGGCACTCTACACAGACCATACTACATGTAAATGGCAAATACTTATAAGTCAAAGCTTTCAACTATCAACACGGTTAATGTTAAAATGGTTTCACACATAGTAATATACCATGTGAATAAACTAAGATGACAATTTATTTGTAAACAATTTAAATTCACATTTTGAACTTTGAAATCCAACAATGCCATTGACAAACCATACAACATGTCTAGTGATCTATTTCAAATATCACTGGATTTTTTTCAGTATAATATACTTTACTTCTTGCTCGAGTGTACAAGTTGTTTACACGCTGACGTTTTGCAGCCCTGCTAACTGACTGTAGCCAGTTATTACTACGCTAAACTTATGTGTTTGCAGTACATAGATATTGACTAGTATTACGCTAGTAATACGCCCGAACTATTTAGATTTATGTACACTTATTGTTACTTTAAACCTTGATGTAAAAATCCTTTACATAAAAAGAAACTAATAATTGCATTTTCTTGAATTATATTTCTACGTTCAGTTTCACATCAAATGAGTTTCTCATAATGCTTGCGTGTTTGAAAGCTTATTTATTGTCGCTTACGGAAACTCATCTAGTTGGAAAATAGCGCAAGATACGGAACACGCTCTAATTCCACAACATTCCCTTATTCTTTAGCATGAAGGTGTAAAGCTCTTATACACGAGACTCTAACCCTTATTAGTAGTTTAAGCTGCATGAGCAGGTCTTCAACTCACGATCCCTGATTTTGTAGTCAGAGAGTGTAACAGCTAGACCGCTATAACTTTTCTTTCCTCAAATTAATTCTAACATACAGTTGTAGAAAAATGGTGTTTACTTTTATTTTGATATATACTTTTAATAAGACTGTCATATATCGTTGCATCTAGGCAATCTGTCAAACTATGTCCTTGAAGCTGCTTTCGTATCATATGTTAACAATAATCATATTTTACCTATATGATGCTAGCGTTCTTTTCATAAGCTACTTACATGTCGTTTTGCGAAGTTTATGCCCGACTTTTCACTATATGTGCTGAGTCATGTAAAAATTTGGTCTTTCTTTCAAAAAGTTACTTTCTATAAATTAGTTTTAAAACACAATTTATATGAAGATTTTTTTTGGAAGAATAGAACACATCTGAACAAAACAGCAGCAGACACACTGAGACTGTGATAAAAGCATACCATCATATATTATATAATTATGATATGAGAATTTATATACCTATAGTAAGTGAAACTGATTTGTATTAATGAACATTTACAGCATATTTAGTGATTTGCTCTTGAATAAATCATTGTTTGTCGTTCAGATGCGTATTGTTATATCACTCGGACTGCGCCATCGTGATATAATTCCTTCGCATCTGAACTCCAAACAATGATTTATTCAGCGACAAATCACTGGATGAGATTTATTATTTCTTAAATAAATATTTTATCCTAACCTTTTGAATACTTATACTTTTAATAATGTTGTTAACACTCTTGTACATTTCTATGTTCACACATGACCACCATTATCGACTAGATGTAGATAAAATTTAATATTATATTAGCCCCTGGACCGAAAAGATTAAACATATAGATCTCCAGCTCTTATTACAGTTATAAATTATTTTACATTCATCAAGGCCACGGAAGACGTATATCTTTCACTTTACAAAGCATAACGATATTGCCTGTAGTGTTGCCAATTAAAAATATTCAGAAATAGTAATTAGAATCTAGCATTTTCGTACAATGAATCTATTGATAATGTCATTCAATGGGTCAATAGTATCTATAATATATTAGCATGGGTGTATCTATCATTCAAGTATCTCTTCGATAAATTTAGTATTTTAGTATGCCTCTTTGTGATATTTACTAAAAATTATCTAATACTGTTTTTCCTTCTTTTTTTTTCGGCATCGAAAGAGCTTTTACCCATTCTTTATAAAAGTAAATGAAAACGTATACGAACTTAGTGTCTCACTAGTAACCTGACACGTACTTGAAACATAACGCGAGAAATGACGACAAATATCAACAACAAAAGGAAATAATATATAACGTAAAATCTTTAAGTAAAAAAAAAGAAAACTTGATAAAAGTCCGTGTTTGCATAAGTGTAAGCTAACTCAGTAGGCATATTGAAGTAAATCTTCATTATATGTTTCAACCTGATATCTAGAGCATATTTGTTTGTTTTGAGTGAATATGGAATATATTTCACTGAGAAGTGAAACATTTCATATATTTTGACTAGCGCGTAGCGCGAGTGAAAATGTGAAAATTTTCCCACTTTGAGATGAAATACATTTGTAGATTCCATCTTCACTCAAAACAAACACAATTTCTTTTTATTTTATGCTTAATTGCGTTGAGATGTGTATTCTGCAACAAATTATAATATCAGCGCGGGAAATAGACGCGCGTAAACAGATATGACTTCAGACGTGTTGTGACGTTAGAAAGACGCACACAACATAAAGTTCCATTCTATTTCAGTTCTTGCTGTATAACATTATTAAATTCCCATTAAGTAACATACTTTGAATCGAGAAATATACTATAAAGAACAAAGTACGACTACAATTTTCATCCTGTTTTAGGCAACTATTTGAAAATTTATACACAATGTAAAAATAGATCGGCATTTACAGTTAGTGATATGTAGTGAGAGATATGGATTATATCTCACTGACAAAACATAGTATTTCATCAGTCAGCATAAAATAACTAAAAAGTATCATATTTGATACAACATTTAACAATGACATTCTATTAACATTTAGTTATCTGATATATACAATGAAAAAGGCATTGAACAAATTTTTGCATTGAAAATTGCACAGCTAGACATAATCTTATTGTAATACAGCGACACATCAACATGACCTCACAAATGACGTCACTCACCTATTTTAAGATTTGCATGTCAATATAGAAAGTGCTGACGGCCCTAGTTCTACTATTAATTATGATAATTATATTATGTAACATGAATTTTTTACAAATATGCATAAACTAAACAATGAAATAATGTATGATTTTTATCTTCTTGCGTTACAGACAAGTTCTTGTAACGTTAAGGGAGAAGCCAAAGACGGGTACATAAAATTTTTATTTAGAGAAGAAATTTTAAATTACAATTTAACTTGCATCTTTTATTACTTAAATTCGAGCAACGTAGGAATCACTTTTATGAAACAAAATTAGTTTCTTAGTTTCAAGTTTTCTGAGATAGTACAGCTTCGATATAATAGTTCCGTCAAACAATTTGATCGAATTTGAATAGCGATTCTCTCCAACATATATATCCGTTCTATTGAAAGTATTGACCACTGCAAACAGAAGATCGTGTTTTATGTACAGTTAGATTAAGAGCGTTACGCAATTAATCTCAGCGAAACACAACATCGCGGTAACATTTTGTACGATGCGGTGACGAAGAACGTCACCTGCTGTTTGGCGGGCTATTGCACGGTAAGAGGCGTGTAAATCAGTTTAAGGCTTTACTGCCATACGGCTACACGTATTTCCGCTATTCAGATTTTGATATTTTATTTAAAGAAATTATAATAATACTATCTAAATGTATGGAAGGTCCTACAGGGATAAGACCCTACATCTTGTGGTTTGACAGCAGACGAACATCAATTGTAACGTTTAATCATTATGAGCACATTAACAAAGATATTTCAAAACGTTGCAGCTTTGTCGATACAGATTAGAATTTCACCTCCAGTCGTACGTGCGTACCTGATTTATTTCTGTATGTATCGTATTTTGTCATATTACAGGTTTATGTATAACTACAGTACCAGAATTTAACTTAAAATGTACATATTTGAAGCTACACTGATAGCATAACAGATACGATTTTCAGAATTATTCTAAAGCAAGTTATTATGTTAACACAATTGTCATTATTTGTTACCGTATTTATGTACATATATATATGCATGTATATATTTTATGCGTCTGCATTTTGTCCAATAACTAGCAGTCCACTGCAAACTGGAGTTTGTGTTTTGTTTTTGATTAGTTAAAGAATATGTCACATGTGCATGAACTCTTTCTATATGTACAATTCAGTGCTCTTTAACTATAGTGATATGGTGGCTTTTGAGGAAACGACAAAGTATTTTTTCAACTGGGTCTTAAACTTTTCAGAACTGTATGAGTTGTCTTATTTGTCCATTATAATTCTTAATCCATCCACATTTTATCATAAAAGCCCAAATCCTATGATTATCCGACTTATGATTTCTTCATCCGCCATTGTTTTCAAAAGACTGAATGCACCGAAGAGATTTGCCTCTCTTATTATTGGTAATAAGTGTTTAAAATACATCTGAAAACATTCATCGGCGTTCTGTGCCAGATGAAATGAATGTTCAATTCCGTCAAATATATGCGGTGGAGCAGAGAAGACTGCAAGAAATAACTTGTCCGACAGTTCCCTAAATAAAAATCTATCTTTAAGAGCATCCTCTGATAGTTCAGCCATTTTGTATACCAGAGGGCAACGAAGTAGAACAGTCGAACCTTCTGTAATCAAAATATCTAGATGAACTTTCAAAGCATATGCTTCCTCTTGTGATAACTTTCCTTGTAGCATATTCCTAGACGGAATCATGTAATTTGGAAGGCTTCCCACAGTTACACAATATTTCATGTATATCAGTGACTGCAATAATATCTCAACGAATTCGTCTCTCTGAAATGTGCCTGGTCTCTTTTCAAACACCCAGAAGATCACATTGTTCACTATGTAAGAAGTGATATTAGCGCATATTGGTTTCAGTTCATGTTTCACCAGCATTTTCATTGCAGCATACACTTTTATTTGCCTGTCATTAAATGAGCGTACCAGAGCTCTCTCTGCAAGTGTTAATTAAATTCTCCATTGCAATATCTCCTCTTTACTACCGGACAGTCCAACAGATACAACAAATACATCTGTTTCCTTTACTGCATTCAGGTCATCTGAACCAGGCCAGACATTTGGTCTTTCTCGTTTTGACCAGTCGTATAATACCGACAGGGAAATTCTTGAACATAGTCAAAAGACAGATAATTGTTAGGGAATAGAAGTGGAAATTGGAGTGGCTGTGCAGGTCCGGTTACTTCACCGAATAGGTCATTTCTGCTGATCAAGCCTTATTTTTTAACATTTTTGCCACCATACTTTACCGCTTCAATCAGTCTCTGGCCATTCTTCAGATATGTGTTGTGCTTCAATGACACTATAAGTCTAGATGTAAGTTTTCTATATTCCCAGGACGATTCAATATGTTTTAAAAGTAATTTTGTATAACCTTCGGGAACATCATCTAAATCAAGTTCAAAGGCTGCAACACAGTTTTCAGCTTCTTTGGATTCAGTCGTTGGGAAAATTTCAAAACATTTGACTACTGGCTGAACAAACATCGTATCCATATCACTTTAGCATGAAACTGCCATCCCTTCACCACGACGTCCAGCAACAATAATATATGCTTTCTGGCCAGTTTCTATTCGTTGCCCCGGCCAAACAATCGGCTGCATTGTCATATATCTTGACCCTTTTCTCTACAAGCACCTTTGTATAGCCGAGTTTGTCGAGGGCCTCGTTATAAAAGGAATTAGGTAATCATTTCTTTCCATTCAATAATTCGTATCTACATGTAGTTATCAACTTTTCTATTTCCATCTCACAATAGGTTTAAAAACGGAACGTAATGTAGCTTAAGAATTATGTAAGATTTGAAAACAGCTGTCTCGAAGTGGAACCCGCCGATTCACATTCACGGCACCATTCAGGCCTAAAAGAAAAGTTAGAAGTATTCAGAATTATCGTCATTGCATGTTGCACGTCCCTATCCTTCTCTGCAGTTACCGTGATATTAACGGTTTCAAATTTTAAAAAAGAACACAAAGGAGTAGACACTAACTTTATTTTGCAAAACTAAAATTACATTTCTTCTTAAGTGTGACTAAACAGTGGTTTTACTCTGTTTTATTAATTATTATTGCCAAAAACAAATTTTCTTGTTTAAAAATTCAGTACGTAGGAAAAATGTTGTATGGTCTTAAATTGTAAAAAAAAGTATAAGATGGCTGAAATATTTTGCCTTTACATTTCAGTGTCATTCAAAATACATTTGTTTAATTGTTCGCGTAGTTTTCGAAATGTACTTCAGGTAACGTGTAAACTATTTACAAAATCTGCTTTGCGTTAGTGGCTTAACTATGAATATTTTGACAACAGTTTTACTCATAAACATACACAGTTTTTTAGTGTCCACGATTTTCACTGACTTTTACCACACAAGTTTTATAATGCATGTCATCAATTGCAGAAAAATATCGCTAAACACAGAGGTATTTAAATATTTCTTACACTATCACATATACAAGTCCAGTAAACAAATGAATCCGACTAGTCAGAAGCTTTACTGCACATTTTACACTTTTATCTCTCAATAGAAGGCTCGATTCGGCAGAGAAATGTCTTGGAGGTCTTTTCAATTTTTTGTTGTTTTTTTTTTTTGTTTTATACCGGCACTAAACAAGAAGCTTTGATAAATATCATATTTGCCAAACAAATATTAAACGATCGACGTTTATCAGCTATGAAAAGTTACTCTAATTAAGTAACCGTTGTATTAATAGTACAATACTATATAATCTAAAGGTACACATTAAACAATTGTAACATGAGGGAATTGGACAATTCAATATTGATTTGACCCGACATAAACATGTACCAGTATTGACTGAAACGTCTGGTACAAACCTTTGTAGTAACTGTGGTGTAGCTTCATATAAAGTTATATGTCGCTTTAACCCTCACCATGCTGGACACGATTGGTTTTGCCTTTGTGACCAGTGTAGATTATGTCATTGATCAGCCTGCACATCCGTGCTGATCATGTTCTGCAATGTTTGCTATTTAGCCAGTATTCTTTTGGTAAGCACCTTTTTGTAACAGTTAATGGGACTGTTCAATTGGAAGATGGACAAATTCACCATAAAACGTTAGCATGGTAAGGGTTAAATATGTTTATCAATCATTATACATAAGAGTGGACATGTGTCAGGAAGTGCTTATATATATTATGGTCCTATTTTTTTTTTACAAACATGATGAACTGCCTTCTACGGTTCCTTTTTGAACATATTTGCATTGTGGTTCTACTCAAAATGTTCAAATCATTAAACAGAAAAACACGCTTAACTAACACAAAACAAAATGTGAGTCAGATGTTTTTTCCTCCGTCATCTTAAAGTACTTTACAGTCATATTGAAAATATTTATGGTACTTTACCTACTAAATATGTTTAGGGACAATAATGAGACTTTATTAAATTTCAGTTTCTATCAGATTATTTTCCGTATGTTAGTATCCGTGCTCGTGATAGTCTAATACTAATAACATTTATTCGTTCACCCCTTGAACATAACCTTAATTTGCCTAGATTTAAAACTCAGTACACCACTGTCAAAGACTTAAAAAGTTTCAGCCCTGACTTTGAAATGAACCCGGGACCTCTCACACCTATGGTTGACACTCGCTATAAGAGCTGGCTCAATAGTAAGGAAGTATATATGCACCATATACATAAATTTACTCGAATTGCAGAAATTTGAACCTTTGTGGGACATTCGTTTCAATGTATTTGTTTATATCAACTCGTGAGTTAATTACGTTGGGTGCTAATATACTGAAAATAGCCGTGACAGGAAATGAAACCAGGGACCTTTCATACGTAAAGCGGACACTCTACCACATCGCTATTAAAGCTAGCTCAATAGCAAGGAAGTAAAAGAACACTCTAATATTCTACCCTACTACAGTACAACATATTGTTTATACCATTATGGTTTTCCGCTTTATTGTCTATGTACCATACGAAAGATCGAATTGTTTAATCAGTTTGTTAAAGGACGATATGTTAGGCTGTGTCACAAATTGACATACGGGCCTTATTTTATATGTATTGTAAATGCAGGTATTGCATCATCTTTTTGTAAATTTTTGAGTTATTGAGGTAAATGTCAGATTTCACGCATGAAATACCTCTCATATTTTCTGTATTTCATAACTTAAATTTCCATGTAAATTTCATTAAATTCTGTTCAGTAATAAGAAAGTTGATATTTTATAAACTTCAGTAATTTATGTTTTTATCCCCAAAACCACTATAATGGGCCTCAAATTGTCAATTTAAATTCGCGCCAAAGTAGTTAGATTCCCCGGCTATATCGTGAATCCCGTGAAAATGAAAATAGTCGGAGTCCACGGCTTAGCCGTGAATCCTATGAAATTTAGTATTTGGCGGGACATTATCCTTTAATATAGACTGGACTAGATATGCCCTTTCGCACACCACCTTACGACTTTATAGACGATCTATGTCTGAATTATTTTCTTGCTAGAAATTTATGCTCGATCGAGGTAAGAAATTTATTTGTTAGATTTTTGTATGATTTTTGCATTACGATTTTTTTTTGGGTAAATTTTTGGTCATTCTACAGAATTCTGTAACATTTACTTTTCGGCATATGATTTTAGCTAGTTTCGGTATGTCAGGATGATTTATTAAATTTTCAGACTTTTGTAAATTATTTCGAAAGAGGAATCTAAAATGTTTTATTTTATAAGATGTAAAATTTGTACTGAAATTTGTAACATGATATTTATAAAGTACTTTGTTTCAAAAACTTATGTCAAAAATTTCGTTATTATGGAACGCCATTACTGCATTGTATTGTTATGTATAAATTTATATGGCAAGTCTAGTACCATGTATATATTATTGTAATATGAAATTGTGTGGGCAGTCTATTGCATACACATTACATGTCCGTTTTAGTGTATGGCATTATATATTTATGGATGCCAACTATCATATAACGTTTGATTTACATTGAATTTTGTTAATTTGTAGTTGTAAATAATAGCTGCAGTTTATCATATCCGTATCTATAATGTTTCATCATATACTTTTCATATCTTTTTCATACTTTAACTTTAGTCTTTTAAGTAAGTAATCTTTGTAATAATGGAAGTAATAAGTGACGTATTTTAATCATGTGACGTTTGAACTTAGTAGCAAATATATTTTGTATAAGTAGCACGTATTATTTAGGGGTGGCCTACGGGGGGAAATGGTTACCCAAAGGGGGCAGTTTTAATCCCCTGACTTTTTGTTTTGCATGGGCTTACCATATTTAAAATTTTTTTTACCCTTTTTCCCGCCAGACGTTTTTACCTGGTGTTGTCAAAACCCCGGAAGAAACAATCCCCGGGTTCACTTGCCCTTCCCCTCGCCGGGATTGATTTCCCAGCCAGAGCTTTCGTCCCATGGTTTTTCCCGAAAACCGAAAAGACAATAAAATTTTTTGTTATCCTCTAAAGTCACTCGGGATGAAATCACCTACCACCATAGAGGGGCCTTTACGGAATAAAACGTATTAAAGGGTTTTAAAAGGGACTGGTTTTGAGATATGTTTTGTTTGTGCAATTTAAAGTTCAAAATTTACTTTAAAAAGACCTGTGTCACGTCTTTTGGGAATGGCCCATAAGAATTTTTGGTATCTAGAGATACTAAAAACTTTCTTTTTTTTTTCTTTTTTATAACCCATTTTTTTTTTTTTTTTCCATATTTTATTCATTTTTTAAAAATTCATCTTATGTAAATAAATTTGAAAAAAATTTTGGTTAAAAGGGTGTTGTTTTGTTTTGATGGTTACTGTCCCCCGGTACGGCCTTTCCTGTCAAAAATTTTTTGGGTGCCCAGAAGGGGGTTTGGGTTTCGCCCAACACATTAGCTTTTCGAACATTTTTAAACACCCATTTAACGCAGCAAAAATTTTGTAAAGATTCCCTTTTTTTTGTTTATTGGTCAAATAAAATAGTTTTTTTCTTTTTTCAGAGTGACTTCTTCCCTCAGACAAGACAAGACAGAGCCAAGCTTCATCAAACCCCCCTTTTTGGGTTTACAGACAATAGACATTTTATACGCATTTGGGATTCGGGGGTGAGTTCTTTTCCTTTTATTTTTCTTTTGGGTTTATTTTGTGTCATTTCAAAATGTTTAAAGGGGCCACCTTATACTGGGCTGAGAGTGACCCCCCTTGCCAAGGAGATTTTATCCTACCATTTTTATTTTGTGCGTCGCCCTACTTCTCCTTTGACCCTAATATGTTTAGTTACTGTCCCAAAATACTAGATACAGTTTTTTACTTTGTGTGTGTTAGCAAAATTGTTTATTGCATTTTTTTTTTCCCTACTTTTAAGTTTTAGTGCTACCAGTTGTTTTAAAACCTATTTTGATTTTTGGGGAAAAAACCCACTTTGATTTTTTTTTTGTTTTTTTTAAAACAAAAGTGTTAAAAAACCATTAATTTGATTGATTTTTGGTAAGGCTAAGGAATTTTTACAGCCACTTCACGTACTTTGTTGATTGTTGCCTAGGGCAACCTTGTTTGACACATAGTATTGTTGCGCAAATTAGTTATTTTTTTAGTGGGGACTTTTTGTGTAGTATAAAGTAGAGTAAGTATTTTTTTTTGGGCTTCAGTGGAAAACTGAAGAGCCTTATTTTAAACTAGTGTAGTCTAGAAATTCCCTAAACGTTTGTTTATTTAGTGTTTTTGGTTTGTTATATAGCTGAAGTGCGTAGTTTTTTTAATAGTGTTAACGTATGAAAAAAAAAACTTGATAGTGTTTTAGAGTTAACAAAGGTTAGGACAGGATTGGGGTTTAAAGAAGGAGGGTTACTAACTTTTTTTTTAAGGAAGGGGGGCAGGCTGGGGGAAGGGGGAGGAAAGACATAGTGATTAGAGGCAGAGAAAGAAAGTTAAAGGCAGAAAAAATTAAGAGAAAGAGGCAGAGAAGATGGGTTTAAAAGGAGAAAGATGGGTTTAGAGTTGGGAAGCGGGTTTGGGGCAGAAAGAAAAGAAGAATATAAAAAAACAAATATTTAGAACAGAGAGAAAAAGAAAAGGGAAAGGGTTAGAAGAAAGATAGGGAAAGATTAGATTTGGGGGCTGGGTTTTGGCAAAAGGGAAAAGTTTTAGAGTTTGAACGTAAGTTGGGAATTAGAAAAGTTAAAATTTCGGACGAAAGTTAGAACGGGATAAGTTAGAAATGGAAAAGGAGAAGTTAATTTTTGCTGGGAAAGTTAGAAACAGAGAAGGGGAACCCAAGAAAGTAGGAATTAGAAAAAGAGCAAAAGGTTTAAAAACGGGACTTAGAAAAGATAAAGTAAGAAAAAGGAAAAGGGTTTTAAGATGCCCCCTTTGATGAAAAAATTGTTTAAAGGATGGTACTTAAAATGGGGTAGGGGAAACTTTCGCTTTTTGCGCAGGATTGGGATAAAGAGATATGGTCATTTAAAATTACCTTTTCCTTCTAAAGGTACGGAAAAAGAGGGGTTTTTTGTTAGGCTTTCCGTTGGAAGATGGGGAAGGGATTAGAAAAACTAAAAGGGCCGCTTTGCAAACGTCATTTCAAAACTCATGACGATGGCTTAAAAAAAAATTTTAAACAAAAAGGGCCCTTTGGGATAATGAGACCTTTTGTGATGTTTTAGCCAAAAATAAGTAGATATTTAAGGGTTTTGGCTTAAAACTGGGGTAAGGTAGAGAAAAGGTAGAAGGATTATTAGATTTTAAACTTAGGGCCCAATTTTTAGATGTATGAAAATAGAAATATACCAAAATTTTGGGTTAGTAAGAATTTTTGTTAAAGCAAAGGATGTAGCAGAAGATGCAGATTTGTTTGAAAAAGACTGGGTGGGGGTCCCAAGAAAGTGTGAATGAACCAAAAGGGACCGGACTAAAAAAACCAAATAAAAACCTCAGAGACCCCTATCCTAGTAGTCGAAAAGTAGGAATAGAAATTTAAGGTGAAAAACAATGTTCCCAATAGGGGGTGAGGTTAAAACCCCTTTTGGTGTATTTGAATTGTTTTAAAGTGTGGTGGGGAATTTGGGGCATAGTTCATATTACTTTGGGGGGGGAAAGTGGGGCGGAAAACCGTGTAATGCAGCAGCAGAGTTGGGAAATTGAGCGGGAAAAGGGAAAAAGTAGAAAAGGGGGAAAATTAAATAGTAAGGAAAGTAGAAATAAGGTAGGGGCCCGGGCCCGATCAAAGGAGTAGAGGTAGAGGAAGAAATAGAGATAGAGATAGGAGTAAGTAAGAAAGGTCAGGAGGGGAAAAATAGAAAATTATAAAACTAAGTGTTGTTGAGGAGTTGGGGTATGTTTGGTGAAAGTAATGTCCTAAAAAAACCCGGGGTTACTTGAAAATGGTGGGGATGTAATCGTTTAAGGCGAGTTTTACAGGCGTCCCTTGTTAGTAAAAGGGAAACTTAGTAGAAGCAAGCGTTTTTAGAAAAAAACCCCCGTAGATTGTAAGTACATAGATGGGAAGTGGAACATAGGTTAGTTTAATGGGAATAGATATTGTTTGTCCGTATTTCAAGGGTACAGAAAGGGGGTTTGGGTTTAGATAATCCTACCCGGGGGGGGGGGGGGGGGGGGGGGGGGGGGTTTTATAATTGGTAATGAGAGGGAGCTGTGAAACCCGGGGTTTAAAGTACTTGGGCCGTCAGCAGTAGAAACTAGGGGAAAGCCAATTTAAAGAAGAAAGAAAAAGCTTAAAGTTCCGCCCGGGGGGGGGGGGGATTTGGGGGGGGGGGTTTGTATCTAAGGGGAAATTCTTAGAAAAGCAACAGAAAGATAGCACGTTAGATTTGGGGTGGGAAAGAAGGCGGAGGAAGGTACGTTTTAAGCAGTGTAGAGGAAAAGGGTTCATTTAAGGTTTTGGGAAAAAGGAATAGATTTTTTATTTTAGAAGTATACCCCCCAGAATTTAGACAAAATAAAACACTATTTTCCAAATGTCTTGGGAAAAAACTTTTGATAAAAAGTTGCACATGATCTTTAAACTGTCAGGCCATTTAGGTATAAGGAAAACTATGATGGGGTATTGGGGCGATTTTTACTGGCAGGGGAATGGCGGGGTTTTTAAGGTATGTAAAGCCCATGTAGTTTTTCCCCCAACGTACTATATTTTAAGGGAAAGAAGGGTAAAGTTCCTTTGGGGAAAAATCCCTTTTGGATTGATACTCCTTTTAAAAGGATTTCCCCGTAAAACGTTGGTCCGATCGAACCTATGAGGGATAGGAAAAACAGGTACTTTTTTAAACTATGGTAATTATGACTAGATATCCAGAAGCTTTTAGAAATACCTAGTATTAAAACTGAGAGAGTAGCAGAGGCTTTAAAGTAATAGGGTCCCGTAATTGGGGAGTGCAGAGGAAAGTTTTCCGATTGTGGATCGCATTTTTTTACGTCAAACCCTTATGGCAGAATTTGTAGGTTATTGCTTTAAGGGCAGTTAACTACAACCCGTATAAACCCTATGTTTTAAGGGTTTTTAAGTAGAAAAGTTTAACGGAAAGTTTGAAGCAAATGTTGAAGCAAATGTTTAGTGAGAGCCCTTGAGTTTGGGATAGGTATTTGAATGCTTGTTGTTTGTTTCCCGTGAAGTTCCCCGAAGAAAGTTTGGTTTTTCTCCCTTTGAGTTATTTTATGGAAAACCCAATCCTTTGGACCGATAACGGGGGCAAAGGGAAAAGTTATGGGCGGGGAAAGACGGAGAATGAGGGGTTTTAAAAACCCCCTTTCCCGGGTATGTTTTGGATTTTGCAAAAAAGTTGGAAGATAGGGTGTAAGATAGCTCAGCAACATTTGGGAAAAAATTTGGGGCTAGATAAAAGAAGTATTACAATGGGGAAAGGGCTAAGATAGGAGGTTTAAGGCAGGAAAGTAAGGTACTTGTTTTGGTTACCTACAAAAACATAAAAGTTGTTTTTTACTTTGGGAAAGGGGTCCTTACGTGTAGTAGAGGTAGAAAATAGACTAGATTACAGGAAATGTAGACGGAAAGTTAAAAAACGTTTCATGAAAACATGCTGAAACAGTACTGTAAAAGGGAAGGGAAAGATAGAAAGTCTATACCAGATAAAGGAAATTTTTAAGTAAGGTTGGAGGCAAAGGTAGAGGAGGACCCAGAAAAGTTTTATGAAGTTAGATCCGAATAAAGAAAGTTGGTTTTCGAGTAGAGAGAAAAGGTTTAAATTTTTTTGGTCCTATAAAGCGGGGTTTAAAAAAACCGTACAAAGATGTAGAGATAAACCCGGGATTTACCAGTAGAATGAAAACAGGAAGTAGAAAGCTTTTTTAGAAAAATTTCTCAAAAGTACTGCCAGAATTCCGGGAAATCCCAAAAATTTTGTTTGAAAAAGATATTCATTTGTCAATACGGGAACCCCGAAAGAGAAAAAGGGTTAAATCCTATTCCTTTTCATTCACACCCCGGTAGGGGAAAGAGGAAGTAGTTAAAAAGTTGGAGTTGGGAGTAATCGAACCAAAAAAATTGGTCCATTTTTCCCCCCCTATTGTCCTCTAAGGAAAAAAGATAACAGTATTTGGTTCTGTTTATTTTGTCAGGTCAACAAACTGCGGTTTTCATTTCTGGAAACCCAGCCAAACATGGGGGGAAATGTTTTAAAGTATCTAAGTTAAAATTTTTTTTTCTAAAAATTGACTTGGGGGCAAAGGTTTCTGGGAAAGGGTTTCCTTTTTTGAAAAGGGAAAACCCCTGACTGCTTTTGAAACCCCGAAAGGTTTTTTTCCCAGTTCCGTTTAAAATGCCCTTTGGGTTTGTTAAGCACCCGCAAAAGTTTTTTTTAGATGATGCGGAAGGTTTTTAAGGAAACCCAGGGCACCAGATAGCTTTCATGAGGGTAAACCCCGGTGTTTACAATCACATGGGCCCGAACAGTAGTGCCCTTATGAGTTTTTTAAACCCCAAATAAGAGAGGTAGTTTTAAAAGCAAAAAACCCACTAAATGTTTTTTTAGGGTTTTTAAAGTTAGAATGGGTTTTAGGGCACATGATAGGAGATGTTCAAGGGCCCTTGAACCGTTCCAAATAAGGAAAAAGGGTATTTAAAGGGTGCCCCAAAAAAACCGAAAAACCCAAAAAGGGAAGACCTTTTATTCTTAGGGGTAGTTGGATTTTACAGGGAAAAGGGGTTTAAACCCAAAATTTTTTCGCCATTGCAGTTTCCCCTCACAGATTTGACGAAAAAAGGGTCAGCCAAATCTTGTAGAAATTTGGGGTTTAAAAGGAAACAAGAAAAGGCTTTTCAGACTTTGAAGGGCTAGCTTTTTGGGTCCCCCTTTTTGAAAATTGGGCCGAATTTTGATCAGATTTTATATTGAGAAATAGATTGGCTTCAGATTTAGGTTTTGGCTCATATTGGGTTCAGGAAAATGATGGAAGAAATTACCTGTAGCGTTGCTTGTAGGGAAAAATTTTACCCGGGAGCAAAAATACTCATTTTAAGAAGGAGGTTTAGCGTTTGTATGGGCCCCTAGCTAAGTTTTTACCGGTATTTGTTCGGGAAAGAAATTTGTATTAGAGGGGCAGATCCTAAACCGCCTCACTTATTTTAATAAAGGAAAAATTAAACAATTCCAGCTGATGAGAAAGGCATTTGGGGATTGGGGGAGCCAAAAAGATCAGTATTAGAGCAATTCCTGGTAGAGAAAAATTTTAGGCGCAGTTTTTTTTGAGTAGAGTGTTTGCAGGTGGCTAATTATAAAAATGTACAGATTGTGACCGTGTGGGGTTTTTTTTTTGTGTTTGCTATTTTTAGTATGTCAAATTTTTTTTCATTTAAGAAAATTATAAATTTTTTATTTAAGGGGGGGAAAGTGTGTCCAAAACCCCCAAATTTACATACGGGCCTTATTTTAAAATGTATTGTAAATGCAGGGATTGCATATCTTTTTGTAAATTTTTGAGTTTTTGAGGTAAAAATTTAGGGGTTTTCACGCTGAAATACCCCCATAATTTTTTGTATTTCTAACTTATAAATTTCCTTTTAAATTTTTCCCTTAAAAATTTTTGTTCAGAAATTTAAAAAAGTTTTAAAATTTTATAAACTTTAGTAATTTATTTTTTTTATCCCCAAAAACCCCTAAAGGGGGCCCCAAATTGTCAAATTTTAAATTTTGCGCCAAAGTTTTAGAAATTTCCCCCCCCATAAACGTGAATCCCGTGAAAAAAGGGCAAAAGTCGGAAATTTCCCCGGCTTTGCCGTGAATCCTATGAAATTTAGTATTTGGGGGGCATTATCCCTTTTTTTAGACTGGGCAGATATGCCTTGCGCACACCACCACGAACCCTTTTTAGGGCGAATCTATGTTTTGAATTTAATTTTTTTTGCTAGAAATTTTTTGCTCGATGAGGTAAGAAATTTTTTTTTGTTAGTTTTTTTTTATGATTTTTGATTTTCGATTTTTTTTTTGGGTTAAAATTTTTTGGGCATTCTACAGAATTCTGTAAAATTTACTTTTCGGCATATGTTTTAGGTAGTTTTAAATAGTCGGTTTATTTTTTAAATTTTTTTAGACCTTTTTTTAAATTATTTTGAAAGAGGAAACTAAAATGTTTTTTATTTTAAAAATGTAAAAATTTTTACTGAAAATTTTTTTTAAAATAAAATTTATAAAAGTACTTTGTTTCAAAAATTTTTGTCAAACATTTTTGTTTTTTTTTGGGAAAGCCTTTTCTGCAAATTGGGTTGTTATGTATAAAATTTTTTTGGCAATCTAGTACCATGTATATTTATTGTAATATGAAATTGTGTGAAAGTCTATTGCAAACCCATTTTTTTGTCCCCCTTTTAGGTTTTTTGGCATTTTTATATTTATGGGGGATGCCAATATCATATAACGTTTGATTTACATTGAAAATTTTTTTAATTTGGGAGTTGTAAATAAAAGCTGCAGTTATATTTCCCTATCTATTTAAATTTTTTTTCAATAAATTTTTAATCTTTTTATACTTTAACTTTAGTCTTTTAAAATAAAAAAATCTTTTTTAAAAAATGGGGAAGGGAATAAAATGGGCGTTTTTTTAAACAGTGACGTTTGAACTTAGTAGACATAAATTTTTTTAAGTAGCCCCGGGATTTTTTTATGGGGGGCCCCCGGAGGTATGGTTTTACCCCAAGGGGCTTTTTTATTGGGCCCCGAATTTTTGTTTTGCTTTTGGGGGCTTTTCCATATGTTATATATTTTAGCTTCTTTCCCCCAGGAAAGGGTTTTTTCCTGGTGATGTCATTAACCCCGGGAAATACAATGCCCAGGGTTTTACTTGTTTCACTCGCCCCGGATGTGATTTTCCTAGCGGGAGAGCTTTTGGGCCCAGGTTGTGCCCTAAAACCCCAAAGACGATGATTTTTTTTATCCTTGAAATCAGCTCAGGGATGCAATCAACCCCACCAACCCTTTGAGAGCCAATTCGGGAAACAACGATTTTACGGTTTAAAGGGCTGGAAATTTTTAGAATGTTTTTTTTGTGTACTTTAAAAATTCACAATTACATTAAAGACCCCCCTGTCACGTCCGTTTTGAAAGGGGCTATAAGAATTTTGTATCTAGGTACTGAACTTTCTTTTTTTTTCTTTCTTTTTAATCAGTTTTTTTTTTTCATATCCCATTCATTGGGTTTAAACATTTATCTTTATGTAAAAAAATTTGTAAATTGTAAAGGGTGTTGATTTGTTTTGATGGTTTTCTGTCGCCGGTACGGCCTTTCCTGTCCCCAGGCTGGCCCAGTCAAATATGTTATCATCTTTTAAAAGAACTTAAATTAAAAAATGAACCCAATTATTATTATTATTATATTTCCATCCATCATCCCTTTTTATTAGTTGTAGTAGTAGTAGTGGTAGTGGCAGTGGTGGTGACAGTGGTAGTAGTTGTCTTTTTATACAAAAGGTAGGGAAAAACATTACCATTTCATGTAGAAAATCTGAAAACGGGCCCCCAATTAAAGGGGCTTTTCCCGGGATTTTTAAAAAGCTTAAACATAATTTAAACCAACGATGTATACAAAAGGGGCTTGGTAGTGATGAATTTTTGTGAATTTTTGGGGTAACTCCAAGCAGTAGTACAGATCAAATAATTTGACATTTTAAGGTCATGACTCAGCTGAAAATCACTTTAGTGCGGGGGCCAATAAGGTCTACCATGCCCCCACCACTAAAAATTTTTTTTTATTAAAGGGAAAACCAAAAATTTTTCGACAGGGGCCCCTGCCCGGGGCTTAAGAAAAAGCTGTGGGTTCCCTAAATTAAAAACCCCCGTTTTTAAATTTTTTAATTTCAAGCTGCCATTTTCGTTTTTTTACGTATTTTTTTTTAATTTTTCGGACTATATTTGTTTCATGTTCTGCATCATTTTGGCTTTCTGAATATAAAACAATGGTGTGGTTGAAACATGGAAATTAATGTAGTAAAAAAAAAGGGGAAACTAAATTTAAAAGATAAAAAAAAAAGGGGTGTTTGGATATTTCCCCTATGGCCTCCCCGAGCAAAATTTAAGTCAAAAAAATCATGTAAGTTTTGATTTTTTATAAATTTAAAAACATATTTTTACATAAAGAATTATTTAAATTTTCAGTTTTCCCTTCTAAAGGGTTTTAAATTATTCAAAATAAAAAAACAGATTTAAACCAGTTTAAAAATAGAAATTGGGTTTTTTTAAAAAAAAACATTGTCCCCCAATGCAAAGTCCTTTTGGGAAGAAGTCAATAGGGGGGCAGGACGGGAAAAATTTTAAAAAACCTGGAGGTTTGGGTGCAAAAAAGGGGTCAACCACTTTGGGATGGGCCATTACCCGCTAAATTTTAAAACTATTGGCCCAGTGGGTTTTCAAATCACTGCCAGGCTTCCCCTTACCTTGGGCCTTTGGTTTAAATGACCCAAAAAAAAATTTGGGGTCACCGGGTTGCATTTTCCAATTTGTCCTTTTTAAGTTTTTTAAAATTCTAAACAAAGGGGGTTCTCAAGGGATTTTCCAAAATATTTTACATGACCAGGCCCTTGTGACCTTGACCCTTTTAAAAGACGGGCCCAAAATCAAAAAGGGTCAAAACCATCTGCTTTTTCAATTCCTATGAAATTTCCAAAATTCTGGGTCAAAAAGTGGTTCTCAAGTTATTGATCGGAAAATTTTTTTCCATATTCAGCCTCTGTGACCCTTTACCTTTAACGAGTAAACCCCCAAAAACGATAGGGGTATCTACTCTGCATGGAAACATTTATTGGAAATTTCAAAAATTCCGGATAAAGAGGTTTTTGAAATTGTTTTATAGGAAATGGTTAAACAAAGTTCAGGCCCTGTGACCTTGACCTTTTTAAAGGGGTGACCCCAAAAAAATAAGGGGGTTTTTTATTCTGCATGAACATCATCCCATGAATTTAAAATTCTGGGTCGAGTGATTCTCAAGTTAGGGCAGGAAAAGGTTTTCCCAAAGTTTTAGGCCCCCGTGACCTTGACCTTTAACGGGGGTGCTCTAAAAACAACAGGGGTCATCTTCTTTGCATGTACAATCTCTTTGAAGTTTCAAACATTCCCGGGTCAAGTGGTACTCAAGTTATTGACGGGGAAATTTTTCCCAATGTTCAGGCCCCCGGACCTTTACCTTTGAACCCGGAAAGGGCCCCAAAAAAAAATTTGGGGTCATTTACCTACAGGCCAAAACCCTCCGTTTAAGTTCCGCATTTTTGGGTCAAGTGGTTCTCTAGTTATTGTTTGGGAAAAGGGTTTTTTAAATGTTCAGGCCCCTTTGACCTTGGCCCTTTGAAAGGGGTGCTCCAAAAAAAATTTAGAGGTTTATTTACCTTTATGGAAACCAAAACATCCTTTTGAAATTTCAAAATTCGGGTCAAGTGATTCTCTAGTTATTTTTATCGGATATTGTTTTTTAATTTTTGGCCCCCGTACCGTAACCTTTGACAGAGTGCCCCCAAAAAATAGGGGGCGTTAAATTTAAAAGCCCTAAACCCCATGAAAATTCGAAGGGTTTTAGGTCAAATGGTTCTCCAGTTATTGCTCGGAAATGAAGTGTGACGTACGGACGGACGGACGGGCGGACGGACGGAAGGACGGACGGACGGACAGGGCAAAAACAATATGTCTCCCCCAGAGGGGGGAGACATAATTACTAAGTGATAAAAACGCGCAGATTATGAGAATCAAGAAGCGAAAACGAAAATTTTAAATGCTGTTTTCAAACCTCTTGCAACTATATCATCAAAATAATTAATTAAGAAGAAAGAAGAAACATTTTCACATATCTAGTGATCGGTCTCTAAACTAAAAGTATAGTATTTCCGCGAAAACATACCATCGTAAGTCAATAATATGTATCAAGTGTGTAACGGTTTGGATACAAGTAATTGAAAAGCAGGTAACAGTTTGGATTTTGTGTATACACCGGTTTGGATAGCAATTAAATTCACCTTCCTGCGCGAAAAATCGTTATCAGAGTTGATAAAACCATATAATATAACCACATCTATCTCCTTTTTTCATTTCTTGGATATAAGAGGTAACCTTTTGTATGGATTGCATAAAATCTAGTGCAAGAAATAAACTGAAGGTCATAAAACTAAATATCTAAGCAAAAATTAAGAGATGTGTATAAACGATTCGAAATTGACACTATACCCAGAGAAAAATGTGTTACGTTCAATAACGGATTTATTTTATGGAATATTTTTGAAATGAAACACTATATATCCTGATAGGTAGGTAAAACGAGTTTTAAAAAAGCAGCGTAAGAACGTTAGAGTACCAGGCTGGTTAGATATTCATGTCATTCGTTTTTGAAACCCTGGGTTCCATTTATCGTCTCGAGGGTTATTTGATTTGTATTCTTTTACAATAAATGGTTATTTGTTTATCACATTTGTAAATTGATTGTTTAGAAAAGGGAATTAATAAATACTTAGAAAATAGGCCCAAATTAAACAAAAACGTTTGTTTGCCCTTTCACCTACTAACTTAAAAGCAACCCCTGTACACATTAGCTATTTTCATTATTCCATAAGATGATTAACATGGACTACTTGAAGAATACAAAGGACTATTGCACGCATCCGTTCGTCGACTTCGCATACTCTTTGTTAATTATTTGTAAGATGTTATAGTTGGAAATTATGGAAACTAGTTGTTCAATGTGATGATCTGACATGCAATACAAAAGTTCTATAATCCTAGTTTGCTTTGTTTGTATAATTTGTTTACACTCATATTATACTGACACTGGGCTGACTATTCCCAGTACCATTAGGTGGGTTGGGGATTCCGAAACGGATAAGTTGAACAATGACGAAAATACAAGGGAGTGCCATGTACATACCAAAGATAAACACTCAACGACGATCAACTGAATAACATAAAGAAACGAACAAGCAACACATAAGAAAACAGTAGGGCACAGTTATAGACTCACAAGCCTACAAACGCACCCACACCAGTAGCAAGTCATAAATGGTTATATACTTCTGATAAAGATAACCCGGGCATTATAAACAACACATTAGATCGACTGATCCAATATTTATATAGCTCTTTTCATTTCCATAAACGCGCAAGTTGTAACTTTGTAGTTTAAACAATGTCCCCTGCAGACACATAAAGTCGTTTGTAAAGCAACCGTGGTAAATAAATGTTTCAAGTGCAAATTTAATAAAACGCTCAGCTTTGAAATAGAAAAAAAAACATTCACAATTTGCGTCGTTTTACAACAAAGACATAGAATATTACAAGGTAAATATTACTCTGATTCTAATATATGCTCACCAATACTGATGACAGGATGTTCATGTCCAGACAATCTCTACCGGAAAACAAAATATATTTCATACGTGAATACACTTGAAATTGACAACTGACAATAAAATAGAGGATTAAAGTCTTATTAACACATCTCCTGAAAGGGATACATTTGTACATTTATCGTAAATGTACTGTAAGGAAATATATTTTTTACAGGAAGTATTAGCTATTTGGCGCCTTCAATCACATAGTTAAAGTAATGATTTTAAAATTGCGACAGAGCATTTTAAGTAATCTTGACAGTGCAATGTGAGATTACGATTTAAGGGTACTTGATAAAGCTGTACCATACAAGTAAAACTAAATTATGTTTTTTTCGGGAAGTTCTTAAAATAAAACTTAAAAAGCGCTGCAAGAGTATTGCCAAAATAGCTGTGCTACTACCTTTAGGATAAAATCATTTCAATTCAACTTCCGTTAGGCATTTGGTATCCATTTACCAACTACACAACCTTCTTTGGATGCTTATTTTTAATTTGACGAACTTTCGAATGGTAAAAGATCAATAAAGTTTTTGCATTTCAAAATCATAGAAAACAGTCTAGAAATTATCATGTGAAAAAAATGTCCAGATAAAAACCACTGACCATGTTTTTGATTTATTTCTATAGTTTTATGACTAAATTTAAGTACTAA
Organism: Mercenaria mercenaria; assembly: GCF_021730395.1. Lineage (NCBI taxonomy): Eukaryota > Metazoa > Mollusca > Bivalvia > Venerida > Veneridae > Mercenaria > Mercenaria mercenaria. The sequence continues at coordinate 26,345 of NW_026460936.1, read as the reverse complement.
ACCAGAACCAATGGGATTCTTATCTCCCCTTCTCTTTCAAAAGGAATTATTCCTCCAGGTCAGACATTCCTGCAAGTCTTCAGGTATTCTCATACTGTTGGCAAATCTTAAGCTGATAAAGCTATTGGCCCTAATTTCATCAAACAAATCGTCCTCAAAGAACTTCGTGGTCAAATAGAACCTATTCTTATTATTCTTATCTCAAATCCTCTTGACTCTGATACAAAATTGGATAAAACGACGTTCCGTCTGTCTATGCAAGAAAGGACCTCCTAGTGAATCATCTAACTATATTCCTATAACATTAACTTGTCTTATTTGTAAACTGACAAAACATATTAATATATCCAATATTTCCTCCGTATTTATTAGGTACGATTTTCTATATAAACTGCAAGATGAATCGGAGCGTCGCTCATGTGAAACGCAACTCTTTCAATTGGTTGATTGTTTGTTTGTTTGTTTTGGGTTTAACACCGTTTTTCAACAGTATTTCAGTCATATAACGGCGGACAGTTAACCTAATCAGTGTTCCTGGATTCTGTAATAGTACAACCCTGTTCTCCGCAAGTAACTGTCAACTTCCCCACATGAATCAGAGGTGGAGGACTAATGATTTCAGACACAATGTCGTTTATCAAATAGTCACGGAGAACATACGACCCCGCGATCTGTAGACCGACCGACGCTCTTCCTACTGAGTTAAGCGGGCGGGCTTTCAATTGGTTGATGAACTAGACTAAGCCATAACCCTTGTTGCAGACCAGCAGTTAGACCTTATTCTCCTTGATTTTAGGAAGGCTTTTGATAAAATTAGTCACACTTAACTACTCTACAAACTTCAAAACTTCAAAAGAATGGAATCAAAGGCTTCGAACTCCTTCTTTACTGGATAGACAGAACTCAAGTGGTTGTTCTCGAGAGCGAGCGCGAGACATCTGGTGTGCTCTTGGGGTTTGTCGTTCTTTCCCCCAATAATATATTGATGACTAACATGACCATGTACAATCGTAGGTCTGACTTTTTGCTGATGACACAGCTGTCTATTTTACTATTAAGAACATAACTAATTGCAACAAATTACAACATGATCTTTACACCCTACCAAATGGAAAAATTAATGGGAAATGCACGTCAACCCAAGTCAGGCCCCGTAAAATTTCACGGAAAGGCATACATTACAACAAGATTATATATTATACCAGCGCTGCTAATACTGATGACCCCATTTGGGCATGGATCACCGGAGAGCATCTTATCTGTATACAATTTTACGAATAATGCAAGTTAACCTGAACATTACTATTATGTTTATTGATCGCTTTCTTTTCAAGTTTGCACCTGTTTAATGAAGAGGACTTTTACCGTCTTTAGCGATTATGTTCCCTTAAATTCATTCAAAGTGTTTAAAATTTCGAAAGGCCTTATAAAGAAAGTATGCAATGACGCTGTAAATACTACCTGACCGTCTTTACAATCAGAGGGAAAGTTCCAGATATCTTTTCGTGGTATACAGTTTTATTGCCCCCTATCAAGAGCCATATGCATGCCCAAATTGTCAGAGACGTAATTCAATATCCAGTCAGTGCTGGTGTCGACTGTGTCTATCAAATAAAGAGGAAAACTGCATTTATCATCATATGATTTTATATTAAACGTACTTAAATTTTAATAAAAGAAGCTTCGTTCTAGGGAATAACCAACAAACTGCATTTTGATCAATTTAAGTATGCCTGACTTCAAGTCTGGCCTTCACTTTGAAATATCATATATTATTGACTTCGAGTACAAAGAATCAGCTTCCTTGTTTTGTGAAAATAAAGAAAATCTGAACAATAAGACGATAAAAGAACTGAAAGAAATTTTAAGCGGACTTGGTATAAAACAGCTTTTAGGACGAAAGAAAAACTTGTTGAACTGATAATGAATTCCAAAAAAAAGCCGGGGATATTGTGTCCCGTCCCACTTTTCCCCCTTTTCTAATATCAGCTGTAGTGCAGAAGAAACTTTATTTTTTGTAAGAGTGTGTATAATGTTACACATATGAGTTTGAATTATTATTATCCATTTAGGTTTAGGCAAACATAATACTTTTATAAAGTTTATTTCCAGTTGTGATCACTTTTACTTGTTCACTGAACGATGAAAATGTATAACCTAATGTCATAAAACAAGTTATTCCCTAAACTGACCGGTAAAGGAGAGTAACCCTGTAAGGCTTTGGTGGAAAGCGTCAAATCGCAGTACATTCCCTTTGGTACCTCTTTTTGCCGTTATACGGATTAGATCAAAAGTTAGATATGATACGGATTTTTTTCTCTGCCTGTTCTTGTTTACTTGTGAAACAGAAACCGTATTTTTGACAGAATGTATGAAACAGAAACCGCTACGCTTCACACAATGCGGTGTTAATAGAAAATCTTTTTTATTGGAATTCTTAATGAACCAAAACAGATTAACACCAGAGTTCTCATATAATTTAGAGCAATACCTATGCACGTGTTGTTTTTTTTTTTTTTTTTTTTTTTTTTTGCAAGTACACAAGAAGTCAAAAGAAAAGAAATACTTTTTTGTAGTACATAACGTTTAATAAGCAATGAATCAAGCTTAACAAGGGGTTATGTGTTATTTAGGGATCCAATACAGAGTAGGGAGCTTCAACTGAATGTTAGCAAGTCTGAAGAAATTAAATCCTATATTAATGCACATGATATTTCATATTAATAACTGATACCTTTTCGTATGTTTCAATTCATTTTGTAATATATCAGTATACTAAATGCGTCATATAATGATGATATTGTTTGAAACTTTGTCGTATGGAACTTAGACATTACCACGACAACCTTTCTTTAAATTTCAGAATGAGAACTTTGGTTTAGGAGGTAAAAATGAAAGGTTTGATAGCATGTTATGATAATTTGTATAAATTAATAATATGGACAACAATGTTGCTTTTGATGTTGTTTGGACGAATTTAGCAAGACAATTGGTTCGCAGGCGTGACAAATACATGTACATTGAGTTGACTTTTGCCGTTAAATACGTAGATAAAAAAATACGAATGTAATCCGTGTTATGGAATGAGACTAGTTTTGTGTGTAGCCCTCGTTACATTATGATAGAACTTTATTATTAATGGTAAGCCAAACATTGTATTCGTTATACAATGCAGCACACCATCCTGTATCCATCCCTATAAATATTGTGTTGTCCTTACTGATCTGCGACGTCATATGAGCCGTGCCATGAGAAAATCAACATAGTGGGTATGCGACCAGCATGGATCCAGACCAGCCTGCGCATCCGCGCAGTCTGGTCAGGCTCCATGCTGTTCGCTTTTAAAGCCTGCTGGAATTGGAGAAACTGTTAGCGAACAGCATGGATCCTGACCAGACTGCGCGGATGCGCAGGCTGGTCTGGATCCTTGCTGGTCGCAAACCCACTATGTTGGTTTTCTCATGGCACGGCTCATATGTATTTGTCTGCCTAACTGCTGTATTTGCATAACTGTGTTATTGTTACCAGGGATGGTACGCGGTATGAAAGAAATAAATTGTGAGTGAAAGGTCACTAAATTTCATGTGCCTTACAACACATAATCTTGCTAACCTCGCGAAATATCTAATTCCTGCCAAACTAACATCTTTTTGACATGCATTCTCTATCTATTCTAAGTAAACGGACTGATTTCCGAATCAGTCCGATTGAAGTAAAATCTTTAAATGATAAAATATAAATTTTGTAACTTATTTAGGCAATTATAAAGTAAATACTTTTAATTGATACAGGATTCTGATAATTATTGTTTTATCGTTATTCTCGTATCGTTGCTTCTAAAGGATCTTTTTACAGATTTTATTGTTATTGTTACAGTCTCTTTTAATAATCTTTTACCACAACCATGAAGTAACAAGTAAATAATTTGCTGCAAATGCAGCAAAAGAGAATGCACGGCCTTAGACCAAGGGATCTGGTTCTTGCGCATGACACTTCGTCTCATGGTGGTGAACAATTGTGCCAAGTTTCATCAAAATCCCTCCATGAATGATGAAGAGGTGTTCCGGACAAAGTCATTCTTGAATCTGACCGTTGACCTCCAAGTGTAACCTTAAGCTTAGACCTAGGGACCTGGTTCTTGCACCGGACACTCCGTCTCATGATTATGAAAACATGTGACAAGTTTCATCAAAATCCCTGTATGCATGAAGAAAATATGCTACGGACAAAGTCTGTGGATGCCGCATTTTTTATGATGGCTCAATGTATATGTCCAAAATCTGGCAACAATGAGTTGGATGACATCCAATGACACCCCTGACTTGATCAGATAATACTTAATACTTTGAACTTTTGTGTCACTGTATTAAGGGGGACCAGAAACCATGGATATAAATTAATTTTATGGAAGACAAAAATAATGGTATTGTTATTGACTTGTTAGAATTTAATTACACAACTATGAAGTCCATGACAATTATTAGTCCCCCACAAGTATTTATGACTTAGCTATTTTTTCTGCATAAGTAACTTGATCCTTCTGCTCTGTCAGTATTGATTCATATCAGTCAATCTATTTCTATGCGATATCTTGTCAGGGACAAAAACTGTAAATTTAGTAGGAAACTGAATTGTTTAATTATATGAATAAATACTAATTCTGCTTAAAAAAGTAAAACTGCATATTTAAGTCAGGCCAGAGAATTGCATTGCTGTTCATGTACATATAAAGATTTGTGAATGTGCAAAGGGCTTCTTGCTAGGACTTGAACCTAGAATTTTTACAAGAGTAAGTGTGTTTCTTTACACTACAAGAGGTGATCCCATAGCAACTGTGACATGTATTTAAATAAAAGATATGTATTTAATCCTTCAGAAACAATATATCAATATTAAAACAAAAGACTAAATTGTTTAGGCCTACATCTTATATAAATATACTGATAAAGCAAAGTAGTATGTAAATGATAAAATGCATCAAGAGATATGGTAATTCCAAAAACCTCTCAGCAATATGATGAGTATTCACTATTGATAAACATTAGCTAGATTTAATACATGTATACTTTGACTACAAGTTATACCTCCTTGTCCAAATTTATAAAAATGAATACAGAATTCTAACACGATCCGATTCAGTTTCCTATTAAACAAAGAAAGAAGAAAGCAATGAATTATCATACAACAAATCACTGTTCTGACGTCACAATTATTACGTCATGGCGTCAAGCGGCATAGCGGCGCGCTGGAAAAGAAACCGATTGAAAACGGGCAAATATTTAATGCATGACATCGAGGATTTACTTTAAAATCCTTTATAACGTGTTAGAATCGAAATAATATATCTCATTTAGTGATTTGCTCTTGAATAAATCATTGCTTGTCGTTCAGATGCGTATTATTATATCACTCGGGCTACGCCCTCTTGATATAATTCCTTCGCATCTGAACTCAAAGCAATGATTTATTCAACGACAAATCACTGGATGAGATATATTATTTCTTAAGTAACGTTAGACTTACGTCCACTTTAATGTCACTGTACTGTATTGTAGTATGTATCACTTTTTGGCAATACATATGCACATTAGGTATGTAAGAAAGTGCAGGCATCTGATACTAACCATGCAAAGCTACTGCAGTCCCCTATAAGGCATCAAATGTCAAAAAAATTCATATATGAGAGAAATGTGAAACCGCGTCCCCTTGCGGACTGCATTACTCTGTATGGTGGCTGATTTCTGCCATTCGCATTTTCGAAACGCGACCCGCAGAGCGAAAACACAAGTATAAAGAAGTTGAAATGGTGCGGTGCGAAAACTCGCTATTTAGAGGGGGCGTGGAATAAAAACACGATGATAAACCATGTCGCGGAACGAGATTTAGTAACTAGTATGTCGTGGGCGCGGGGCGGAAACAGAATAATTATCCCTGCTTAAACACCGTGTTCCCCCAACCCCCAAAATTTCACTGCTGGATCTCGCCTCACGATCCAGCTAGTTATTATATCTTTGCTCTGCGGCCCGCTAGATAATCCCCATGATTTTAACTAACTTGTTAATTCTGTTTGTTTTTTTTTTTTTTTTTTTTTTTTTGTTTTTGTTTTTTTTTGTTTACGCCAGTGGGTCTCGGGGCGAAAACTCGCTATTTAGTGGGGCACACACAAAGCGAAAACAATCACTCCTGTCAGAGTTAACTGGACTACTTTTACACATCAATGATAATCTCCATCTCCACTTGAGCCGTGACTCTAAATCATTGTAAATTACAATATTCACATACCCAGCTAGGATACTGATGCAAGTAATATTGCAGACTTTACCATAATAATTTCTACAAAACGCTTGATTCATTAAGTGTCATTCGGGATATTCCAAAGATCCCGGAGAAAGCGAATCATGCACGCCCTTGGCAGAAAACAAACTCGGCCAAAAGTTACAACTTTTATGTATTATGATAATAAATACACCTTCAAACTATCCCTATAATTCCCTAATCCACTGGCATCAAGCCAATATCCGACATCTTTTACCGTTTCCATTTTCCGACGACATATGTGACAAATGAAGAAAACAGTGACAATACTGCTAGCAAGACATTTTGACCCCAAGACATTTCAACCCAAAGAGACAATTTGACCCCCAAGACATTTCAACCCCAACTCTTTGGACATTTCGACCCCTTTCAATGATATGCCTGAAAACATCTAAGAATGTTGTCATTATTATAATCAAGCTATAATCTATAGATAATTGAGCAATTTCAAAATGTAATTATGCTTATTTACCAATTAAAATGTTAATATAAGGATATTTTCGCGACAATAAGATTTTTTTTTTACAAAAAAATAGCCATATTTGTACGGAAGAGCATTAGTGCCATGTGCGTTTTTTAATAACTCGAAATTTTGAGTTAGTAACTAAAAATTTCGACTTACATTACTCCAATTTTCGAGTTAGTAACCCGAAATTTCGAGTTAATAAGTCGAAAATTCAAGTTACTAACTCGAAATTTCGAGTTACTATCTTGCCCTTTTATCCACAAAATTTGAACGTCTGTCCGTCTGTCAAAGGCCAAAAATGTAATGGTCGACTTTTGACTCTTCAAAGTGGAATTATTTATCTACACATCAAGATATTGTACCGAACATGTAGGGACTTGAACATATACTACCGTACATCAATGTATGACCTACCATAGCCTCTAGAGTTACTCTAGATTTCAAACTGTATCCAGGATATATACCCTCTTTTGCATGTATAGTATGTTCATGTGGTAGGGGCTCGAACTAGGTCGAAAACCTTCCAGATGTGGTCAAAATAGTGAAATATTCTAAGTTTGAATACTTCCGGTCTCCCTCTATGACCTCTCCTAAAAATCTAGATTTGCCCAGGTACCCAATCTTGGTCATAACTATACTTTCATTTAGGGTATGTCTATATTTAATTGACATATAGGCTCAAACTAGGTAGGTCGAAACCCTTCCAAACTTAAACATGGTTTAGGCATCTGAGGTCTTCCTCCAACATAAAAGCTGGGAAGTCGCCATATGACCTATAACTGTGCGACGTTAAACCCAACAAAATCAATCAATAAACAACGTGGTTTAAATAGTGATATTTTCTATGAGCAAACCCTGTAGGGCTACCCAATGGATACTCCAGGTACCTAATCTTGGCCAGGACCTATACATCAATGTAAACTATTGTAGTTAGTAACTCGAAATTTCGAGTTAGTAACTCGAAATTTCGAGTTAGTATCTCAAAAATTTCGACTTAGTAACTCGAAATTTCAAGATACGTAACTTGAAATTTCGACTTAATAAATAACATACATCTGGCACTTATGCTCTTCTGTACATTTGTCTAAATTTCATTTTTTTTTTTAAATTCTAAAATTCGTTTTTTTTTATATTTCTTAAACACATTTTGTACTATATTAGTACATGTCTCCATATGAAAAATGAGTGATTTTTATCTCACAATAACAAAATAATCATCATTTAACTGGTTGTATTTTAAAAGAGGATTTTATATCGAGATTCCTCTTTTTCAGCCAAAACCTTAAAAAAAAACGCGCTTTTTTTCCAAATTCTGTTTGTCTTTCTTCGTAAATTTTTTAGCGAAGAAAAAATCAACACGCTTTTCTTCACACATTTAACCTCATCACCTAAAAATTTACATGCTTTTTTCCCAATTTACAACATACTTTCTTCGTAAATTTTTCAACGGAAGTAAAAATCAACACATAAAATGACATGTCATGATACATTTATTTCATATATATATAATACATATAATACATAATAAAAATGTTATTTGGAAATTTTCAAATATAATAAATTTCGTAAATTTACGAACAACCGTTTAATGGCATTTCATAAGAAACAAAAACATACTTAAGTTTTAGTGCTAAGATATTATTAATTAAGACAAGTTCGTAAATTTACGAATGGAATAAGTCGTAAAAATTTCATAATACATAAATCGGATTTCAAAGTCTTCAAAAGAAGTAGTTCGTAAATTTACGAAGTTTGCCAAAAGCGATGTTATTTGGAAATTTTCAAATATAATAAAGTTCGTAAATTTACAAACAACCGTTAAATGGCATTTCATAAGAAATAAAAACATACTTAAGTTTTAGCACTATGATATTATTAATTAAGACATGTTCGTAAATTTACGAATGGAATAAGTCGTAAAAATTTCATATAAACTAATACATAAATTGGATTTTAAAAGTGTTCAAAAGAACTAGTTCGTAAATTTACGAAGTTTGCCAAGGCTTGGCACGAAATAAGGTAACAAATAAAAATGGAACAATCAGCTTTGTATAAAAAAGAAATGTGCATTTGTCACTGTTCGTAAATTTACGAAGTAGCTTAAACTGATTATTAAAATAAATTTCTCTTTTTTTTTGCAAACATTTGAGAAAGTTAAGCAGCTGGACTTTGTAAATTTACAAACAAGCCAAAAAAGTTAAAGATATAAGGAATGTAAATTTTGAAAAAATCTGAAAAACTTCAAAAGTTCAACTTCGTAAATTTACGAACAAGATGAAAAAGTGTGAAAAACTTAAAAATGCAAAGAAATGTAAATTTACGCAGTAGCTTGAAGTGACTACAATTTCTATTTTGCAAATATATGAGAAACTTCAAAAGTTCCACTTCGTAAATTTACGAACAAGATGAAAATTGTGGAAAATTTACAAATGTGAAGAAATGTAAATCTGACATAATTTGTTAATTTATGTACAAATAACAGCTTCGTAAATTTACGAACAAGATGAAAATTGTGGAAAATTTACAAATGTGAAGAAATGTAAATCTGACATAATTTGTTAATTTATGTACAAATAACAGCTTCGTAAATTTACGAACAAGATGAAAATTGTGGAAAATTTACAAATGTGAAGAAATGTAAATCTGACATAATTTGTTAATTTATGTACAAATAACAGCTTCGTAAATTTACGAAATAGCTTGAAGTGATTAAAAATTATTTTTTTTTTCAAAAACCCGAGAAACTTCAGAAGTTCCACTTCGTAAAATTACTAACTAGATGAAAAAAAAACAAAACACAGTTTCTTAAATGGGGAACTTTTACAGTAAAAATGCAAAGTAGAGTTATGGGACCTTCACAGTGCATGTTAGAGCATGACAGTGAACAAGTGTGTGAAGTTTCAATCCATTCCATTAGTGGATACTGAGATTACATACAAAGATTTAACAAAAAACTGCTAAGTTGAAAAAGGGGCATAATTTTGAAAAAAAAAAGAGTAGAGTTATGGGACTTGCTTTGAGTGCATGTCAGATCATGACAGTGAACAAGTATGTGAAGTTTCAATCCATTCCCATTAGTAAGTACTGAGATAACAGCTTACAAACAAAACCTTAACCAAAAATTAAGTCGAAAAAGGGGCATAATTTTGTAAAAAAGCAAAATAGAGTTATGGAACCTGTGCAAAGCAAGTCAGTTTATCACAGTGAATAAGTGTGTGAAGTTTCCATCCATTCCCACAAGTGGTTACTGAAATACCAGCTTACATACAAAACCTTAACCAAATCGGGACGCGGACGCCATTGCGGACGCATGGGTGAGTCGACTATTCATAGAATAGTAGAGCTAAAAACACAGTGACTTGAATTGAAACAATGAAAAAACAGAAAAAAATCTACCAAAAACCCGCAACCATCAGACATTTCAAGGCTTTGATTGAATAAAGTCAGGGGAGGTTACTTATATGAAATAAGAACATATACCTTTATGTCAGGAATTAAGTTTTAAAGCAAACACATTGGTAGACAAATAAAATCTGCTTATTACTTAAAATTATCAGCAACTGTCAGTTACACAATCTTGATGCGAAACGAAATATCAAGAATGTGATATGAAGTTATTCAGGTGCTGAATAGATTAATGATTTCAGATTTAAAAAAATATTTTTAATTTACAAATAAAATGAACTTCATACATTTACAAACAACACTTATTTTCTATTAATGTATAAAAAAAAATAATAAAATAGTGATTTGTAAATATACAGGTACCATCCATGTTGTATCACAGAAAAGTGGTCTCAGTTTTTCCCTATGGCTAATAATATAAAAAGTTACTAAAAATAAGCTATTTATAGCAACGTAAAAGGGAAGTAATTAAAAAGAAAAGTATTGTAAGTGAACAAAAGAAGGATCTGCCAAATAAATCTGTTGACATAAATGAAATTTCAGATCAGTATCTTCATTAGTTATGGGATATACCCATTTTAATTTGAAATAAAGGGAGGTAATTTGACATAAATAAATCCATAGTTATCTACTCTAATTGGCTCAGTCCAACTAATGAAAATAATGAAATTTCAAATAAGTCCTATAAGTTACCTACTGATATAAATCCATTTCGATTACAATCAGGAGAGGTAATCAGATATAAAATAACTCTGAACCTACGCTTGGATCTGATTTGTCATGGAATCCAAGAATTTTTGTTGTTGTGAAGTTATTTTGCAAGTTTGTATCAAATAAAACCATAAATGAAGTCTCTACATGGCTGCAAAAGCCAAAATAGACAATTTTGGACCTTTAAGGGGCCATAACTCTGGAACCCATGATGAAATCTGGCCAGTTCAAGAAAGGAACCAAGATCTTGTGGTGATACAAGTTTTGTGCAAGTTTGATTAAATTCAAATCATAAATGAAGCTGCTATTGTGCAGACAAGGTCAAAATAGCTAATTTTGGCCTTTTAGGGGCCATAACTCTGGAACCCATAACAGGATCTGGCCGGTTCAACTAAGGAATCAAGATCTTATGGTGACACAAGTTTTGTGCAAGTTTGATTAAATTCAAATCATAAATGAAGCTGCTATTGTGCAGACAAGGTCAAAATAGCTAATTCTGGCCCTTTCAGGGCCATAACTCTGGAACCCATAATGGAATCTCGCCTGTTCAAGAAAGGAACCAAGATCTTATAGTGATACAAGTTGTGTGCAAGTTTGGTTAAAATCAAATCATAAATGAAGCTGCTACTGTGCAGACAAGGTCAAAATAGCTAATTCTGGTCCTTTCAGGGGCCATAACTCTGGAACCCATAAAGGAATCTGGCCAGTTCAAAAAAGGATCCAAGATCTTATGGTGATACAAGTTGTGTGCCAGTTTGGTTAAAATCAAATCATAAATAAAGCTGCTATTGTGCAGACAAGGTCAAAATAGCTAATATTGGCCCTTTCAGGGGCCATAACTCTGGAACCCATAACGGGATCTGGCCAGTTCAAGAAAGGAACAGAGATCTTATGGTGATACAAGTTGTGTGCAAGTTTGGTTAAAATAAAATCATAAATGAAACCACTATCGTGCAGACAAGAAATTGTTGACGGACGCACACACGGACGGACGGTCTGAGACGGACGAAGGGTGATCACAAAAGTTTAAAAAAAAGGGTGGGGGATGTTGATGCATTATCGGGTGCTGGGCAAGACCGAGAGTGAGGTTGGCGAACAGTACAACTTTGCATGCTAATAAATATTCATGGAACGTTTGAAAATAAAATAATAAAAAAAAAAAAAAATTTGAGGGTGGATGGGAGGGGCAGGGGGAGGGGATGTGATCAAGGTAAGGTGGTGGCCAGGTGTGGGTACAAAACTTCAGATGTTTATACTAAATGTTCATGGAAAAGAATGAAAGAAGTTTAATGAAATTCTACCAATGGGTTGGTTTGTTATGTACAAATCTGTAGATTTTTAAACATTCAATTAAAGGGCAATAACTCTATGGAAAATTGACCAATTGAAAAAAAAGACAGGCATCATCGAAGTATGTTTTATATTTATTTCTAGTTTTATGAAATTCTACCAGCTTGTTACTGAGAAATGGCTGCTGACGTGGATTTTTCATTAAATCAAGGGCAAAAACTCTAAGGGAAATTGACCAATCCGATAAAAACCTTGATGGGCATCATCGCAGTATGTTGGTTCATGTTTAATTTAAGTTTCCTGAAATTCTACCTTCTAGTTTACTGAGAAATGGCTGCGGACGGACAGACCGACTGACTGACGGACAAACAATGCCATTTCAATACCCCTCTCCCAATTTCATCGGCGGGGATATTAAAACTTTCAGGGGCCACACGACTTAAACTGATCAGTTCAATAATTAAACCAAGAGCATGATACCAATTATATCATATTTTTAATAAAATGACAATACATGACAGGATAAATGCATACAATTTAAATCCTGTTCATCTTTATATTAAAAACCAAATCAAATGGATGAATTTCATGAACTGGATAAAGTCATAAAATGGTATTACAAAGTAGTTATGAAGCTAGGTCAGTAAACAAGAGGGCCATGCAATATATGCAATATAAAAATAAAGGGAGGTAATTTGTCAACAGTTATCTTTCCTGATTGTCTGAGCCCATGTTTCATCATTAATGAATTTCCACATCAGTATCTTCATTAGCTACTGAGATATATCCATTTTAATTTGAAAAAAAGGGGAGGTAATCTGACAAAATTAGTCCATAGTTATGTACCCTGATTGTCCGAGTCCATCCCAGGGTATAAATCAAATTTCAAAACATCTTTATTACTTACTGAAATAAACCTAGTATTTTAATTTGAAACAAAGGGAGGTAATGGACGCGACAGACTGCCCCCGTCAATCTACCCAAAGTCACAACCAGTTCAAAAATCAAATAAAACTATGCCTCACAAAACTGGATGAAATTACAAAATGGTATTACAAAGTATAAAAGATGCTAGCACAGAAAAACAAGATGGTCATGCATGCAATATATATAAAAACATAAAAATAAAGTGAGGTTATTTGTAATAGTTAATTATTCTCCCCTGATAGTTTTCAAATCAGCATCTTCATTAGTTACTGGGACATACCTATTTTAATTTGAAACAGAGGGAGTTAATTTGACATAAAATCAGTTCATAGGATTTTGTAATATGGAATCTGACTGGTTCTCGTAAGGATTGATACAAGTGCAAGTTTGATTAAGATCTAACATCTCTATTGTGTTCATAAGATGAAAATTTCTGGTAATTCAGGTAATTCAACCATAAGTAACGAGTCCTTCACCATCCACATCATGGACCACTCCATCTTGAATATACTTCACTCTGTAGGCTGCAATGGAACATATTGAATAACTATTAATATACTGCAAACAATTACTGGCAAAAAGTAACTTTTTAATGCTATTGACATAATGATATAATGTTAATTGATTGTTGGTGAATGATAAAATTAGGTCCTAAGTAACTGCATACTGGGAGGAATGTTTTAATTACTATTACCTTGCTTTTTATACTAAGTATCTTGAGCATAACTTCAGAAGTATTAGTGGTATATGTTTGATACTTCACACAATGATAGCTGCAATTGCGAAGTAGGTCAGCCTATTACGTTTCTTTTTTAATTCTTACTTTTTTCGTATAAAACAATAAAATGCTTGTCCAGAGAATAACTTGAAAAGTATTCAAGACCTTTAATGATAGAAGGTGAAAGTGTTGGGAATCATGACTCAGTTGTATTGATTTCTTTCTAAAAAATTCTTCGCTTTAGTAATTGCAAGGGAGTTAGTGAGATGTTATAGTAATTGTAAGTGTAGTAAACCCTTGATCACAGATTATACTCTCAGTTACTTATTAAGTCAGTGCCACTATAAATACATGTATAACTAAATATACTTACAATTTTTGTTAATCCTTATAATCCTGGCCTTGTAGGAATGTCCATCCTTATACAATGCCCAAACTTTTTCACCAACAGAGAACTAAAAAGACAAACAAATATTCTCATTTATATCTATAGGAACTTGCACAATGTCAAAAGGTAACAGAAAAAGAAAATTTTGATAAACATGAAAATATTTGTTGTTTTTGTAAAGATAGCTTTGAAATTATTACTTGACACATTAAATGCATTAAAACACTATTTTTTGTCTTTTCTCAATCAAATTTCTATTGTGTTTGTACTGGGACAGATATAACTAGAAGATCTTTTGCAAAAAAGCGCATGTCTCCCCAATGCAAAGTGGTATAGGCAAGAAGTCAATAGGAGTCATGAGCGAAAGTCAAAGAGACACTGATGGTTGGCTGCAATAGGGATCATCTACTTGGCATGTCCAGTCATCCTGCTAAGTTTTCAACACTCTTTGGCCTAGTGGTTCTCAAGTCACTGTTCAGGCTCCTGTGACCTTGACCTTTGATCAAGTGACCCCAAAATAAATAGGGGTCATCTACTCTGCATGTCCAATCATCCTATTAAGTTTCAACATTCTAGGTCAAGTGGTTATCAAGTTATTTCTGGAAATGATTTCACATGACCAGCCCCTGTGACCTTGACCTTTAATAGACTGACCCAAAAATCAATAGGGGTCATCTACTCTGCATGTTCAATTATCCTATGAAGTTTCAACATTCTGGATCAAGAGGTTCTCAAGTTATTGATCAGAAATGGTTATCAATGTTCAGGCCCTGTGACCTTGACCTTTAACGGAGTGACCCAAAATCGATAGGGGGCATCTACTCTGCATGAGCAATCATCCTATGAAGTTTCAACATTCTGGGTTCAGTGGTTCTCAAGTTACTGACCGGAAATTGTTTTCCATGTTCAGGCCCCTGTGACCTTGACCTTTAATAGAGTGACCCCAAAATTAATTGGGGTCATTTACTCTGTATGTCCAATTATCCTATAAAGTTTTAACATTCTGGGTCAAGAGGTTCTCAAGTTATTGATCAGAAACGGTTTTCCATGTTCAGGCCCCTGTGACCTTGACCTTTAACAGAGTGACCCCAAAAGCGATAGGGGTCATCTACTCTGCATGACCAATCATCCTATTAAGTTTCAACATTCTGGGTCAAGTTGTTCTCAAGTTACTGACCGGAAATGTTTTTCAATGTTCAGGCCCCTGTGACCTTGACCTTTAACAGAATGACCCCAAAATCGATAGGGGTCATCTACTTTGCATGTACAATCATCCTATGAAGTTTCAACATTCTGGGTCAAGTGGTACTCAAGTTATTGATTGGAAATGGTTTTCAATGTTCAGGCCCCTGTGACCTTGACCTTTAACAGAGTGACCCCAAAAACAATAGGGTCATCTACCCATTTTTATGGATTGCTGAAAAATTATATTT
Source organism: Mercenaria mercenaria (assembly GCF_021730395.1). NCBI lineage: Eukaryota > Metazoa > Mollusca > Bivalvia > Venerida > Veneridae > Mercenaria > Mercenaria mercenaria. Next base: position 10,692 of record NW_026460936.1, on the reverse strand, counting down.
TCACTACTCACTCAAAAGCTTTTTGTCTCACCACAGATCATACTTTAATTTACACTGAAATTCTGAAAGTCTAATACACAAGAGCATGAATTACATGCAAAAACTTGATCAATGTAAATTATTATATCTATTACCTTTACTTTCTTGCTTGGTTGCTCACTTTCATCCACCAAGGGCTCCCTTTCATTCTCAAGTGGTCGCTGCAAAGGAAAACATACAAGTAAGAGTTTAATGTCAATTTTGACCTTTAACATCTATGTGTGACCTTGAACCTGCATCTCTCCAGAGCACATCTACTCATCATAGACAAGAAACCCCTACTGACCTTTGACCTTAAATTGTGACCTTGACCTTTAAGGTAGGGGACCGAGTTTTGCGCATGACACGTCGTCTTATAATTTGGAAACATTTGTTCCAAGTAATATTAAAATCCCTTCATGGATGACCGAGTTATGGACTGACACAAAATTGCGGACGGCCAGCCGGACAGAATGATGGGGGGACAAGTGCTTTCCTCTAGTTCCCGGAACCAGTAGGGGACTAATAAAGATCTAACCTTATTTACGTCATCTTTGTTTGCATAGTTCTTTAATCCTTTTCAAATATTCTTAAAACAATTAAATTTTTTCTGCAAAATCTATATTTTATCATTGTGCAGGTAATTTTCTTCCTACATATCTGAAACTTGTTACCTCCCTGAAATTCCTTGTATTTTACAAATTACTTCATAGTAATTTAATAAGTTGTTGAATAAATCTGATGAATTACCATGATTTTATTTAGTTATATCATGCAGAAACCTATGTTCTGCCACTTGTGATTATAATTTCAGAAAACTACAATTAAACTCATTTTCTGGAAAGTTTAGACCTACAATTCCAATTCAAAATGTTTAGTGATTTGCCAATTTGACACTTTATTAATATTCTTTTTCTCATTGAGAAGACACATTTTTGCATGGGAAGGCTTGATTCATAAGCAAACAGTTTTATAAATAATTTACCTTAGCAGTCCTACTGGATTTTTTCTGCTGACTTTCGTTCTCACCAGAGTGAGCCTTATGATTAGCGGCCATTACTGCATACTGAAAAGTAATTGTACATGTTAAACATGTGACAAATGTCATAAATTCATTATAACAACAATTAAGTCTTTCTTTCACAATACAATCATCAATCAAACATTCTGCAAATAATCTCTTTGAATTCATCAAACTCATATATAGTTGTCAAATTAGACAATATCATCTTTCAAATCGGAAAATGGATTTTACTTTTGAGTGAAATACTAGGTAATATCATGTCAGATGTGTAGTACAGTTAAACCAGTATTAAGCAGCCAACCCAGTGAAAAAAGGTGGCTTTATAATGCAGGTAATTTATACAATAAGTTTTGGGAAATGAGGCAACTACTTTAGATATGTTGGCTGATTAATAAAGATGACTGCTAAAGCAGGTTTTACAGTAAAGTAATCACAAAGGCCCAAGTGATTAATTACAATGCATTATTTGTAAATTGACTGGTACAACTATAAAAAAAGATCTATTTCCATTCTAACGCGATCATTTAGATTAAATCTAACAAATGTGCTAAAATATTTGCTGTGCAATCCTAATCAATTGCTTTTTCAACATCTCATGCAAGCATGATATACTGGTTTTAGATCATGCTAAAATTCTTGTATCTGTATGAAAGGACAAGCAAACCATGTTCTTTGTGCCGTTACCTTGTTTCACTTTCTACAGGTATACTTTCAATGATACTGTTGCATGCAAAAATAATGTGGAAACAAAATGCTTATCATCAAAAGATTAACAACGTTTTACATACCTTTTTTACTTCATCTCTTAGTTTTTCTATTGTTTTAAGGTGATCCTTATTGTCAATCTGCAAAAGAAATATTGTAAATCATTAAAAACAAGGAATCAGTAAAACCATAAGTACTTGCGGTTGTCAGAATGTGGACTAAATCAACAAGACCTTGGTAAAGGGAGATAATTAAATAAATTGGCATTCAACGTTATGGTTCTTAAAATGAACTTGCTGAATTTGCATGCAGTTTGAATAAATAATTGTGATATTTTAGTTATGCCCCAGAACAAAACATTGAGTAAAGGGAAATAATACAAGAGCTGTCACAGGAGACAGCGCGTTCGACTATTTCGATGGTGGATAGTGAAACTGGGCACATCTGAGGAAACTAGAGCTGTCACTGGAGTGTTTAATGACTCCAATTGTGGATGAAGATATTACACAATAGCCTGAGTCTATGTCAAAAATGTCAACTTAAAGTAATAAGACAGGAAAAAATAAAATCTATCAAAACACTATATAAGTATATCCTAAGCAAAAAGGGGCATAATTCATTAAATATTGGTGCCAGAGTTATGCACCTTGTGTGGGTGATGTTGTTGAACAACTATTTTAAGTTTGAATCAAATCCATTCAGTAATAACAGAGACAGAGTGAAAGTGCATTAAAACTTTAACCTAAAATTCTAAGTACAAAGAGGGAGTAATTAATGAAAAATTGGTGCCAGAGTTATGCACCTTGCATCATATGGTGTGGGTGATGATGTTGAACAACTAATTTTAGTCTGAATCAAATCCATTCAGTAATAACAGATGTAGAGTAAAAGTGCACCAAAACTTTAACCTAAAATTCTAAGTAACAAGAGGGCCAAGATGGCCCTAGGTCGCTCACCTAAGAAACACACCATAACAGTGTAAAACATGTTTGACCTAGTGATTTCATGGAAACAAATATTCTGACCAATTTTCATTAAGATTGGACCAAAAAACTGGTCTCTTGTGATAAAACAAGCATTTTCTTAGATTATGATATGACCTAGTTTTTGACCCTAGATGACCCATGTTCAAACTCGACCTAAATTTTATCAAGGCAATCATTCTGACCAAAATTCATGAAGATCAATTGAAAAATACAGCCTCTATCGCATATACAAGTTTTTTCTTTGATTTGACCAAGTGACCTAGTTTTTGACCTCAGATGACCCATATTCAAACTCGACCTAGATTTCATTAAGACAATCATCCTGACCAAATTTCATAAAAATCAATTGAAAAAAACAGTCTCTATCGCATACACAAGATTTTTCTTTAATTTGACCTAGTGACCTAGTTTTTGACCTCAGATAACCCATATTCAAACTCGACCTAGATTTCATCAAGGCAATCACTCTGACCAAATTTCATGAAGATCAATTGAAAACTACATCCTCTATCGCATACACAAGGTTTTTCTTCGATTTGACCTAGTGACCTAGTTTTTGACCCCAGATGACCCATTTTCGAACTCGGCCTAGATTTTATCAAGGTAATCATTCTGGCTAAATTTCATGAAGACGGTTGAAAAATACAGCCTCTATCGCATACACAAGGTTTTTCCTTGATTTGACCTAGTGACCTAGTTTTTGACCCCAGATGACCCATTTTCGAACTCGGCCTAGATTTCATCAAGATAATCATTCTGACCAAAATTCATGAAGATCAATTGAAAAATACCACCTCTATCACATACACAAGGTTTTTCTTTGATTTGACCTAGTGACCTACTTTTTGACCCGAGATGACCCATTTTCGAACTCGGCCTAGATTTCATCAATGCAATCATTCTGACCAATATTCATGAAGATCAATTGAAAAATACAGCCTCTATCGCATACACAAGGTTTTTCTTTGATTTGACCTAGTGACCTAGTTTTTGAACCGAGATGACCCATTTTTGAACTCGGCCTAGATTTCATCAAGGCTATCATTCTGACCAATATTCATGAAGAATAATTGAAAAATACAGCCTCTATCGCATACACAAGGTTTTTCTTTGATTTGACCTAGTGACCTAGTTTTTGACCCGAGATGACCCATTTTCAAACTCGGCCTAGATTTCATCAAGGCAATCATTCTGACCAATATTCATGAAGATCAATTGAAAAATACAGCCTCTATCGCATACACAAGGTTTTTCTTTGATTTGACCTAGTGACCTAGTTTTTGACCCGAGATGACCCATTTTCGAACTCGGCCTAGATTTCATCAAGGTTATCATTCTGACCAATATTCATGAAGATTAGTTGAAAAATACAGCCTCTATCGCATACACAACGTTTTTCTTTGATTTGACCTAGTGACCTAGTTTTTGACCCGAGATGACCCATTTTCAAACTCGGCCTAGATTTCATCAAGGTTATCATTCTGACCAATAATCATGAAGATTAATTGAAAAATACAACCTCTATCGCATACACAAGCTAAATGTTGACAGACGCCGGACGACAGACGACGGACGCCGGACGCCTGACATTGAGCGATCAGAAAAACTCACCTGAGCATTGCTCAGGTGAGCTAAAAAGGGAAAATAATTCATGAAAGATTGGTCCCAGAGTTATGCAACTTGTGTCATATGATAAGGGTAATGATGTTGAACAGTTGTTTAAGTTCGAATCAGATCCACTCAGTAATAACAGAGATAGAGTGAAAGTGCATAAAACTTTAACCTGAAATTCTAAGTAAAAAGGGGAATAATTCATGAAAAATTGTGCCAGTGTTATGCATCTTGTGTCATATGATATGGGTGATGATACTGAACAACTATTTTAAGTTTGAATCAAATCCATTCAGTAATAACAGAGATAGAGTGAAAGTGCATCAAAACTTTAACCTTAAAATCTAAGTGCAAAGGGGGGATAATTCTTTTAAAATTTGGTGCCAGAGTTATGGCCCTTACATCAGATGATGGGGGATACTGATAAGGAATAAGTATTTTAAGTTTGAATCAAATCCATCAAGTAATTACAGAGATAAGTTGAAAAAAGAGGAAATGCACCAAAACTTTAACCAGGTTGGGATGCGGAAAGACGCTGATGCCGGGGCGAGTAGGATAGCTCTTCTTATACTTCGTATACTCGAACTAATAAAAAGTAGGCCATGTAGAGTTGTACTTCTTTGATATTGCATTTTCTATCGGTGGCTTCTTTCATACTGTGATTTTTCAATCAAAAGCCTTTTACAACTTCAAGTCATGTTCGGACAAGCATTATTAAATACAGGGGGATACTTCAAAAACTTAGTAAAGTAGACTAATGGTTCTTTAAAACTTCATTTCCTCTCATGGCCTATATGGTAACAATTTAGACTAGCCAGATTTATTAGACCAGCATGTAAGACTCATAAACTACAATATCTACACATTTATTACCTTTAATTGTGATTTTCTTCTTGCAACTTTCTCACCATGATATCTTTATTCTTGTTCTCTTCCTACATAGAAACAAATAGTTACATTAATGTCTATGATAATGAGTAACATTCCAAACTTGTGTTAATGGTACCTATGGTAGCAGGTCACCTGTGAACAAAGGCCATACTCCAAGATACCTATATTGACACAAAGAATCTTATGACCCTCCATAAGGGACAGCTTTACAGACAACTGAATTCCCTTCCCACAGACTCTTAGACACTCTGGGATGACCATTTGTCACCCCTTGGTTCACAAGGGTGACTATATACTATATGTATGACATTTGTGTGCTTCTTTACATAAAGGTTTTGTAGTGTACCCTTACATTTTTACAAAACTAGACTGGATCTTTATAGCTTTCATTCTCGTGATTATATACATGTATATATAATATTTTCAGAGTGCCCCATGTATGTTTGAGTCAACTTATAGCAAATCAAAACTCTAAATGCTGCCCTAAAATAACTAAAATTTAAAGTGCTACAGTGCGTGCTATGAACATTTTAATTTGCCCCAAATTGTTTCATTAATATAAGAGATAATAAATCAAATTGCAAAAAAAATTTGAACAGTTGTTTGAAATTACAAGTTGCAAAAAGTAAACCATTTTTTTTGTGGTTTATTTAAATTTGATGATACAAAGTTTTTTGCAATGGAATCTGTACCCAAGTAGCTTTAAGTGGCAAATTAAAATTATTCAAATTCCATCAAAACGAAGCCAAACCTTCAACTGTCAAACTTTGAGTTAAGTGTGCGTCGTTCTCTGAACCTTTTTGTGTATTGCACTAGAAATAAAAAAAAATTAATTTATAAAAACCAGCAGAAACAATCTTACAGAATGTAAATATAATAGATCTTTTAAATGCTGATGCTAAAAACTTAAAGGTTTTAAAGGGGTTTTTTTTGAAGAATTTACGAACAAGATGAAAATTGTGGAAAATTTACAAATGTGAAGAAATGTAAATCTGACATAATTTGTTAATTTATGAGGGAAATTATCGCCACGAGGGTTGAGAAGGGGCCCCATTTCCTTTTAAAGCTGAGCGCCAAGCGGGGAGTTCTGGTACCATTTTTCACGTCTTTGTATGACACGGCGGGGGATCGAACCCCGCCTCCCACACTAAAGGGGGACGCTCTCCCACTGGCTATCGGGGTGTATTACATTTGGAAAGCTGTTCGTTTAAAAAAATACTACTTCAGTTAATTCTTGTTTTTATCAGAAAAATTTTTAAAAAATTCTGCTTCCGGGGAAAAACAATACTGGTACATGAAAAGCATTTCGAACAACATTGAAAGAAAAAAAAAATTTGGGCCCCCGTGTCATAGGAAAAGTAAAAATAATGAAAGTAACAAAGGAATGTTGATTATGACAGATTAGTAAACATAAATGCAGTCTTTGTGTGTCTCTGTTATATAAAAATGTAAGAGAAATGTTAATACCCGCTTTTCCTGTTTACAAAATTCAGTTTCTCATCATGTAGACTGTGAAAAATTATCATCAACAAAAAACAGTATTTAATTCATTCTCATTGCAGTATTCCCCCTTTTTCTCATCTTGGTGTTTGGGTTACTGCAGCTTTCATCTTTCTTGCCGTGGTCTTTTCCCTGCAATAAAAATTTAAATGTACATATCCCCAAATTATTTGACTTTCATCTGGTTCATTAGTTCCCAAAATGGTCTTAAAAGAAATAATAAAAATAAAAAACAACTATCTTTTTTAAAATTTCAAAAAAACTTTTTAATCAGATCTAAATGTACGATAGAGTCTACAATATAAAAAATAATTTGCCACTACTTTTGGTTCGTTTACATCTTTCTTTGTAATGCACTGATGCCCTTTTGGTAGGACAGCCCCTGTCAAGTGTAGGTGACTACATGAAGTTGAATTTTAAAACGGAAATCTGGGTTTTTGTGTTCCGGTAGGGCCGGGGAAATGAAACCTTAAGGCCCTTTTTCCATTAGATTCCATTGATCCCCGGGCCCAGACACCATCGGATGGGGAATTAAATAATGATCAATGTCATGGTGGATTTCAACCAAAAACCCATGTTAAAAGGGTTAACTGATAAATTTCATATAAATCATGCTGGTTTTTAAAGTGTAAAATCTTCTGTCAAAACTACTTTGGCTTCGTTTAGTTTAAAAAGATTCCCAAACCAAACAATCTTTTCAAAACATTTCTAAAGAAAAAACCCCAAAACTTAAGCTTTTTTTGATAATTTTGATCCAAATTTCCCCCCTACCGTCAGCAACCCCCCCTTTATTGTTGCACCCAAGGAAACGAATTTGAAGGCAGTCTGCTTCATCGGTTTCAGTTGTCCATGGGGGCAGTGCCTTTTCATCCCCGCTTACCTCTCGGGGTCCCCACGGCAGCCATACCCCTTAGTTTTGCTCTTCCTCGTTTTTGACTGAAATTTTAAAATTAGCTTTCCCAACACTAAAAAATCCATTCTGGAAGAAAAATATAACACAAAAATAACATTAAACACATGTATAAAAAAAATTTAATAGAGGGGTTTTGGGGACCCAATTTTTTTTTCATTTTTAAAACTGAAAATTGTTTTTTTCGCCCCAAAAAAATGATGCATTTTTAGAGATGTATTTTTTTAAAATTTTTATATAAGTTTGCCTTAAGTGTGTGGGAAAAAACTTTTTCATTTTAAAGAAAAAGGAAAAAGATTCTTGCTAACAAATTTTTCGATTTTTTTAAATATAGAGGTTTACTCGGGACACGGACATATTGTTTTGAGAAAGGTAAAGTCAAAAGGGGTAAATTTAAATCTCAATTAATACAAATCGAATGTGAATAAAAAATTGATATTAAACAATTTTAAAAAAAATTTAAAAAACAGTTTTAAAAAAACCAGTGAAAATTAAAGAAATTTTAAAAATGAAACTTTCCTAGCATGTGGATTTTTAGTTTCTAGTGCTAAAGGTCACGCGACCTTTCTTTGACATAATTTAATTCTTAAAAGGGACCACTGGGAATGAAAAAACAAAATAAAGGCCTTTTTTTTTGTGGTTTTAGACGGAAAAAAAATTTTTTATTTTAAGTCTTTGTTCTTTCACCCCGGGTTAATTTGAAAAAACTTGGGAAAGGCAATAGGGAATTTATAAACCAAAAATCAAAAGCCTATGCTTGTGGTTTGCCCAAAAAAAATTTTTTAAATTTTTCAGCTTAAACATCTATTTTTAGCTTCCCTGCCCCGTTTCAAAGGATAAACCATTCAAAACACCCTTTTAAAGGGCTCCCCAAGGATTATTCCTGGAATTTTTCAAAATCAAACCCTGGGTTTTGGAGGAAATGCAAGATGGTTTACAAAAAACACCGGATGTACTGAAAATGCATCCCCTATAACAGACATTGACCGATCACAATATAACCCCTTTTAAAAAAGTCTCAGATAGTAAAGAGGGAAAAATTTTTTACCCTTGGGGTCACCTTGAAGGTAAAAGGTAATATCTATTATCAATGTGAAGGGACGGTCAATAGAAAGTTTTTGAGCTTAAAAAATCCCCTATATTTAAAGCAATTTGTCCAAAATATGATGTTTGACCCTTACATTGCTCACATGAAGTACCATTTTTTTGTACTATGTCGTACTAAGGATGGACAAAGAATAAAATAGCCACCCAAACCAAAAAGGGTACAGGGGGGAAATTTAAAAAACAAAACCCTTTTTACAAATTATTTAAATAAAACTAAAACCCCACCCTTTTATTTTAAGTAACTTTATTATTTTTGGCCTTTGGGAAAAAACCGGATCACTACGTGACGTACTAAAAAGAATTACATTGTGACTTTTCACATGAAAATTTATAAACCCTATAAAAAAAATGTTTTTTAAAAATTTATAAAATCTCGGCAAACCCGCATTTTATTTTAATTCAATTGTTTTATAAATTAATATGAAAAAGACACTATGCAATATCCTCTATGTAAAAAAGAAGTGCCTATGGGTTTGTTGGGGGTTAAAGTTTGGGTGACACTGCTGTTTGTGAAAAAGACTAAAGAAAGCAGAAGCTATTTTTGGCAAGCCCCGCTTTTATTATTATATTCAACTTGTTTTTAAATTCAATATGAAAAGACACTATGCATATCCTCTATGTAAAAAAGAAAATGCCATGGGTTTTTGTTAGGGTTTTATGTTTGGGGTACACTGCTGTTGTGCAGCTAAAAGAAAGCAAGACAGCTATTTTCCGTTTGGGCCCTCGATGACAAAATTTTTAAAAAATGCCTGTGCCTAATTAGCGACCTTCAGTGGTTTGAAAAAAAAAGCAGCACAAACTGTCAAATAGTGTGCTCCCAAAAAGGGAAAATAAAAAAGAGGGGGATGATGGCCCCATATCGCTCACCGTTTCATTGCCTTTAGGACAAGAAAGTCCCAGAAAAATATCAAAGGAAGGAACAACAAAGGGAAAAAAAAATTAACCAAAAAAAAAAAAAATTGAGGGGACCATCAAAAACCACGAAAATAGTCTCATGTTTTCCCTATGGCCAAAATAAAAAATGTTTTTTTTAAAAATAAAAAATATATATAGTAACGAAAAGGGAATAATTAAAAAAAAAAATATTGTAAATGGGGCAAAAGGATCTGCAAAAAAAATCTGTTGAATAAATGAAATTTTAAACAGTATCTTCATTGTTTGGAGATATCCCCTTTTTTAAATTTTAAATAAAGGGAGGTAATTTGACATAAATCAGTCCCTAGTTATCTGTGCCCCGGGTTGTCCAGTCCAATAAAAACCAAAAAATGAAATTTTAAATAAATCCACGAGTCCAAGCAGCCGCTATTAAAAATTTTGGGAATTTAGGTACTTTTATAACCCGGTAAAATTTTAGGATTATATATCGGGCCAAAAAAAAAAAAAAAATCCAAATAGGGGAATTTTTTTTCCTTTACAGAAATTAAAATTTTTCGATGAATGTTGGCGACAAATGTCATTCAGCCTGAAAGCAAACCCCTGTATGTAAAATTGCTTTTGTAGGTTTTTTCCCCTTTCGGTTTTATCAGTGACCTTTTCGAGACGGTGCGTGTATGAAAAACTCATCTAGGGGTTCCACAAATGTGCGCCATGTTGTAGCAGACGTAAAAACGAGTTTTAGTCCATAAAAGTCGTTACAAGTATATTTTTAAACTAAAAGTTAAACAGATGGAAAAATGTTACTTTTTTTTTGGGAGGAAAGACACTTTGGTGTTTTGCCCACTGGTCGGGAAAACTGGGTTTTGCCGCCGATTGTTTTGGGGGAGGTTTTCAGTTTTAGTGATCAAAGATAAAAATTTTAAAGTAAATGCAGAGTGCGTAGATCTACTGATAATGTAACACTTAATCTGGTTGATTTTTTTTAAAATGTATTTTTTCATATTTTAAATGTTCTTGTTTGGAAAACATTTTTAAGCAGTGCCATTGGTCGGAGAAAAGCATCT
>NW_026460935.1:0-32344 GCF_021730395.1 Mercenaria mercenaria | reverse complement strand
GATCTTGATCAGCATGTTCATCCATGCAGTCTGATCAAGATCTGCACTGTTCGCCATTCAGTCAGAATCTTTTTGGTAAGCATCCCTTTTAACAGTTAATGGTACTGTCTGATTTGAAAGATGGACAAGTTCATTATAGAAATTTAGGCGTCACGTGTCATATATGACTTTGCTTTGTGTTTATTGCACTGCATTGCAGTGCTCTTATTTTTATTTTGCAGATCCCTTTCCCGTTCACTCACAATATTTTTTAATTACTTCCCTTTTAATATGTTACTAAAAATAGGTTAATTTCCGTAGGGAAAAACAGGGACCACTTTTCTGGTGCACAACATGGATGGTACCTCCAATTTGTAGGTGTATTTTGACATACCTGAACCTGGTAAGGATTTTTTTATGGCACCTGAAATTACTTTTAGATTTGGATTTTTTTTTATTGAATTTATTCCCCTTGTTGTTCATGTCCTTTGGGCTTCAACAATCGAATTCTTTAAATTTTGCTCCCATCCTCTGATGTAACCCTTCGGGCGTATTTTGCCCCGCTTGGCGGAGCTCTTGTTTATACTATGAGAAACAATTATAAAATGTTTTTAGACAGTTACTTCAGGATTATGTAGATGATAATGACAGTGTGTGGATTGATGTTGAAGATGAGAATAAAGCCTTTCAGACAAATTGAATTTAAACTCCCAAGAAACCAAACCACACGGGTAACTGTATTACATTGTTTAATTTCTAAAATGTGTTTAAAAAATAATTTCAGCGATAGCAGACAGTCCTGACTGCATAGAAATGTAACAGAATGATGCGTTTCTATAAAATATAAATCCATGTGGGAATTAATGTTTTGTTTATTTTAGTCGAGCGCGCTGGCGGTGAGCTCGACATAATTGTCACAATAGTGGTTCGGTGTAGGTGCCTGCATGCATGCTTCCAGTCGGGTTTGTCCTGGCTGTAACTTATTTGTGGATCAAGGAATTCTTAAATAACTTGGCACTTATCTATGCTGCAATGACTCGGTTTGTCGCGTACAAGAACTATATTTGCAGCGTTAAGGTCAAGGTCGTACTTTGAGGTCAAAGATCAATACTCGGTACTGTTTTGCTTGTTCAAATGTAACTCAACCATGCATTGAGAAATTCTTAAATACTTTGGTGCAAATGATTGCCTGGATAAGATGATGTGTCATGTGCAACAACCAGTTTGGTAGGTTAAAGGTCAAGGTGATTCTTGGGGAGGTTTTATCAAACAATACTGTTTATTCTTATTTTTGTAAATGTTTGAAAGTCTCGTCATTATAAACATGGTGTGTATAGTATGTCATGTGTGATTATCTTAATTTTATTCATATGTAGAAAAAAAAAACAACGAAAACGCATTGAGTGTACCAAGTCAAACAAAAAGTTGGTTTACCCGTGCAAAACTAGAACAGGAATGACTTGTGCAATTTACACAGCATGGCAAAGAAAATGTTTTGACAGTTCGACGTGTAAGTATCTTTTATAAAAATATTCATTCCCATCCTAAATAAAGTAATCAGTCAAAACCAAAAATTTGACCGACTTACAATTAGAAAAATCTTAAAAATGTGAATGTTAAATAACAGTTCTTAACTTGTTTTATTCAAAAGTCCAACATCACCTGGTTGTCTCTGAAACATTTCTACCACAACATTGATAGCGATAAACAATATCGAATGTTGATACATCTGTGCATTTACTCGTGTTACGGAGGGTAGAATTTAGTGACCATCTATATTTTTGGATATTAAGAAATTAAAAAATAACGCAGTTACTTATTCAAAAGAAACTCTTTAATGAAACATAATTGAAAAACACGTCCGACACACACGCCAATCAATATGACATTTTCTACCGTCAATACCGAGAGAGAATAAAGATAGTTGACTGACAATTTTAAGCTGTATTTTTAAAACAAAAATTTATTTGAATATTTCCACTCGTTATAATTATTAAATTGAGCATCGTATAGAAGAAAATTGGCAACCTTCTGACAATTTAGAATGTCCTTAACACCACACAATAAGTTGCGGATGTGCTACGTATATTACAGTGCTGGAATGGCGATTCTAAAAACATACCACCCCGTTACGGAAGTGATAAAATTTACAACGATTTAAATGAAAACATAAGCTTAAAGAATATATTGTTGTTGTTTTTTCTACCATGGGAACATGGTTTTGGAACTTTATCAAATGTTTTAAAGAATTGATTAAAACACAACACAATAAGTTGACATATTACAGTTCTGGTACTGCTTAAGTATTAGAAACTTGTCACCTAACATAAATTCAAAAACAATACATTTCATTAAAGAGACAACCATTGAAACAGTACATTGTCAAACAATTACCTGCATAAGACTAAACAGCAACTAAACTAAACTACCATGTGTGGCATTTATACAAAATCTGTATATACAGCAAATATTGGAGCATCTAGTAACGGAAGTGATAATGCGTTACGGAAATTGTGTTACATGTATAGTTAAGCCTATAATCAAACTGCTGTGTGTAATAGATTAACGACCATAATATAAAATGTCAGGGCTCTTTAGAAACAGTTCAAATGATAAAGCCGTCTCATGATGCAGGCTTACTATCCATCTATGATCTCCGTCAAAGAGCATCGAACATTTCTTGATGTTCCTGTCTTTTCTAAATAATCAACTATTTTGTACACGTCTGATTTCTTTTATTCTTTTTACATCTTGGACGAATGGGACTTTGCATTTGTTACTATATTTCCAAGATTCAGTACGAAAATTAATCTGAACTTAAATTACGCAGCCATCCAGATGTCTCTCCTCGCACACAAATTTCTGTGATTTGTCAGCAACAGTTAAATTTGCATTTTTCGGTTACTTTTCTGATATTAGTGTGTTAGTCAACCATTTTCTGAACAATTCCTACTCAATTAATAATGTTAATAAACGTTTCCTTACTAACATTTTCTGTCTTTTATTCTGTCACATCGATGTTCCGGACGTTCAACATACAACAGTTTCTATTGGATAGTAAATTCTGTAAAGAATGCAGTCAGCTAAAATAATAGCAGACTCGGTTTAATTATGTCCGTTCAAATCATTGTAAGTCATATGTGCCACTATAATTTCTTTGCACATGGAAGAAAAATAGTCACATTTGTCCAAAAAAAGTCAGAGAAACCTAATTACAAAAAACAAGTCTAAGAATACCTTATTTCTACTACATAAATAATAAAAATTTCTATGTAACCTCCGTAACATAATATCTTCTCGGTAACAGAATAAAAAATGTGGTCGCCGAAGGCACATTTCTTTTAAAAAAAAGTTAGTAAGATTTTAAATATTACATAATGACGAAAACATTACTGAAACCAGATCATATTGGTGCAGTGACTAAACAAGGACAAATTTAATGCAGGCAGACAAACTATCTCACCTCCATAACGGTATTGTGGGAAAAATCAAGCTCTATATCACTTTTCTACTGATAAAATAGTCAGAAATGAATATGTATTTCTTGAATCTGAGTCAGTTTTGACATATCTCTTTGGTCAAACTTTCATGTATGAAATTTGAATATCGCACTGGAATTTACGAACACCTTATCGCCTCCGTAACGGATATGTTTAAAGAGACATATTTATTTCAGCGCTATATTTTATGTATAGTTTTACGTTGAAACCAAATTGGAAAAGCAGAGAAAACTCATTCAAACACCTTAAAACATAATCTCATAAATATCATGTAGTAGAATGCTTTTTTTGTATATAACTATGAACTTACCTCATTTACTTGAAATACTGTTCCACCAATAATTTAAAATTACACTTAAAAGTCTTTGCAGATCAGCCTCTGCTGCCTTTGAGTGACGCATGAGAAAAACTTTATTGTGCTTTCCGCATTTCAGTAGGCAGTTAGAACAGCTAAGATGTTATGTTACGGAAGTGATACGTTACGGAAGAGATAAAATTATTTCAATATTTGATAACTGTTCGATACCTTGATGGCATATACTAAAAACAAGCCTTCTTACTGATGCATTCAAGGTAAATGATACAGACACAGAGGAAAAACACCATTGTTATCACGTACATTTGAAGAAGTCCCCGTTACGGAGGAGAGATTTTTAAATCGCGACAAAATAAAAATGAACTGGAAACGATAATATCAGAAATATTTACTTATCAGATAGTAACAAGGGAGATATTTTAATAAAGTTATATCATTTGACGACAGTTTGTGTCAATTTTGTCACATCTATACCTTTTTCAAAATACTTTGTTAATATATTAGTTATTGTTACGGTAGGTGAGAACTGTTTTAGGCGACAGTTATAATTATGACCGGGATGAATGCATTTTGCGCTTATGCTATTGAAAATGTCCTTCCGCAATTACAATGAACACTCTTTCATAATACTGCGTGTAGTTTTTGGTGCACAGATTTGCTCCTGTGCTATCAACAGAGTTATTATTTGGCTCAGTATACTTGGCGACATGGCTGAAATGAGCAGAAAGCTTTTATTTCAGTCCTACTGCACATAGAATGTAGAAGAAAAATCGACTAAAAGCATTAAAAAACAAAGAATATGCCCTGGCTAAAGTAAAAACCTTTTTCCAATGTAATTTATTCATCATGTGTTTGTAACAGATGAACAAGAATGAAGGCGACAAGGAATTTTCTAAAGTGGGTCAAATTTTTGGTTTTGACTGTAATACGCTGAATAAATATTCTTTACACAGCATTTAACTGAAAAAATAAACACAAAGTCATATATGACATGTGACCCCTAAATGTGACATTCACATTGAAGCCAGTCATCCGAAACATGCGCTGTGCATGTCGTCTTGGTGGGATGAACATTTGTGCTCAGTTTCTTTGAAATTCTTCCAGCACTTCTAACGTTATAGAGCGGACACAAAACAAACTGATATGACCTTTGACCCCTAAGTGTGACCTTGACCTTAAAGCGAGTCACCCGAAACATGCGTTCTGCACGTCTAGTCGGTGTGGCGAACATTTATGTCAAGTTTCTTTGAAATCCTTCAAGGGGTTCAAGGGTTACAAAGCGGAAACGAAATTGCTAACGGACAGACGGACGGACGGACACCGGGGGTTTAACATAATACGTCCCTTCGGGCGTATAAAAAGAGAGGAATATGTGTACTGGTAAATAGCATGGAGTCATAACTGATTTGAAACGCATTTAGCTTTCAAGCATGATGCTTTCTATTCATAGAAAAAAATAATATTTGCACAATAAATATGCTCAGCTGTCTCTCATCGTTCCTTTAGTTTCAGTCGTTATCAGATAACATCATATTTTGTAGCATATTGAAATAAGTTTTATTTTAAGTTGACAATGTGACTCATATGTAACCCTAATTAATACAAAAGTAAAAATTTTTAAATTTACTTCAAATTGGGCGAGGAATCTGGCAAGGCGGCAACACCGAGGTCAGGAATAACATTTTCCAACACTTTTGCAGCCTCTTCACTCTCTATATTTGCAGTATCTCTAAAAATGCAAGCTAAAAAGTTACAACTAGGTAAACAAATAAGTCATGCAGTATGAATCACAGTATTGTTGTCAAAATCTGTTTGCACTATGGTTTAAAATATATAGAAAGGGAACTTTTCGCAGTCTTTGGTGTACCATGTTTAAAATGGAGTATTTCTAATATTAGTCATTAAAGATGCAGTGACAGATGTTGCTTTACACTAAGTATTTTAACCCTTACCCTGCTAAATTTCTATAATGAACTTGTCCATCTTTCAAATTAAACAGTACCATTAACTGTTAAAAGCAATGCTCACTGAATGGCGAACAGTGCAGATCTTGATCAGACTGCATGGATGAACAGGCTTATCAAGATCTACATTGGTCGCGCAGGCAGAATCAATCGTCTCACGCATTATTTAGGGTTAAAAATTCAAGTGCATTTATCTAAGGTTATTTAGCGGTAGATAACGAAATCATTTGAACGATATGTTTATGCTTTCGGAAGAGAAGTTATAGCACTTTTGGAAAAGGAGACATATTTTTGACAAAGATGCGGAGACTGCTGACGCACAAACAGTTCCAATACATGTATATTACACCAGATGACTAGTTTATCTGTTTCATTGTGCGAGAAAGTTCACATAATTTTAGCTGAGAAAAACACATTATTTTGGCGAAGAATGTAATATTTAGTATTTTTTAGATATTTTTTTTATTACTCACGAGTAGACAAACATTGAAATTGAAAGCACTGTATCTTTAAAAGTGTTATATATTAGAGCTATAAAATTCTGGTTAATTATGATATGATTACATTTTTGCACTGAAAAATATCTTAACTTGGCGACCATTTTGTGTTTCGCCATTTTGACCTACACATTATTTTTTCCGGGAAGCTCATTATAATTTTTAACTCTGCATATCTGAATTATACTTAAAAGTGTAAGGGACCAGATACTAGTAAAATGCTTGTACTCGTCTCTTTATTGAAATCTGGACTAGTTAAATAAGAAAGTATAATGACCAGTTCGTGCACATTCTAATCTATCTGAATATTTTCAAACCCAATCAGGACTCCTTCGAACAGCAGAGGTTCGATGTCTTTAAACTTATTTTCTATGAAAAGATATAGAAAAACATGAAGGGATTTAAAAAGAATAACGGTAACACATGCATTTCAAATGTATATATTGGTTCTATACTGGTCTGTGCTTTATGTATAAAAAGGATTAAGGCCGCCATCATATCTGCTTCGTTTTACCGACAGACAGGCAAGCAGCACTTGGTTGGAAAGTTCTCTGAACACGATCGCTTTCTTAGACCATCTTCTGACAGACCATGCATGCTGCACATCAAAAGAGAGCGGTGTAATAAAGTACCTGATGTCTTTTCAAAAACCAAAAAGGTCACATTTTTTCTCTACGCTACGTACGAAGTTACACCAGCGCAAATTGGTTTAAGTTCATGTTTTACTAAAATTTTCATCGAAAGTATACCTTAAATAATTATGTATCATTGAACGAACGTACTAAAAATCGTTCAGTCAATGTAAAACAAATTCTCCAGTGCAAAGGTACCTCGTCATGTCCAGCCAGTCATTCCGGCACAACACACATGTCTGTTTCTTCCGCTGTTATGACAGCTAAACTTAATTCTTAGTGGTTTAGAGGTCATATCGATTCTCAGTACCTGCAACGGAATCGACTGAATACTTTATACCTCGTATATCTTCTTCCAAGATATTTTATATGCAGCGGCAGTGCAGCGCAAAACTGAAACAGGAATACAATACTAACCATTGCCTTTTACGTAGCGAAAGCCATCTTTCATAGGTTTCTGTATTGAAGTGTATGGATAAGTGTTTGATGCGGAAGAAAAAAGTAGTAAGTGGATCATGTATTGTTTTTACAACATTTTTCTTCATTAAATGTAATTGAAATATATTACTATTTAAAGAAAATTGTACTCGGATTTAATGTTACATTTTCTGGTGCTATTGGATCAAAGAGCGTATTCTGTTTATTAGACGCCAACCCTGAAATGCGGCGACAATGGAATGTGGTATATATTTCTTTCTTGGTCTGACATAGTGGATTTGGTGGTTACTGTCCTTGCAAAATATCAGACACATGCAAGACATATAAAATACTTTCATGAGAAAAAATATGTTATGCGATAATATTTTCTTAAAGCTCTGCTCCGCGGCTAATCAAATTATGTTGTGTTTATGCAACCCGTGATTATAATAAGTAACAGTTAACGGTCACGCGCCAAACTTAGCACGCAAAACCATAGGTATTTGATATAGAATTTTATATAAAATAGACTGAATTTTGACAGGCGTCACTGTTCTTAGTCAAAATTTTCATTTTTTTTTTTTTTGTTTTTTTTTTGTTTTCTCTTCAGTAACAATTGATGGTTAAAAGGTAGGACTGGAGCAGATCTTTAAAAACAGCCAGCTGAAATGAGTAAACGATAATTATTCTAACAAAAGGCTTATATGAAATTTCTACTATTCCTCATATATCGAGTAGAATCTCAAAAAAGCAGATATAAAAATCACCAAATCTATTATAAGAACGTTTTGAAGTGAGCCGTATTACATACTGTGCAAGTATTCCAGTTAGACGTTTGAAGAATGTAGATATATTTTTTACTTAAAAGGTAAGCTAATGAATTTTAAACACCGTTTTATTGACCCAAATGCCTACACAAATATCGGGTAAATAATTTTTACTTTTGAAAAAATGCCGCAATGTGTTTGTGCATTTGCAAATCGTGATTTTGTCATTTGTATTTTTAAAATTCGGTTAATTTATTGTTGGTTGTGTGTGTCAAAGAGCCTTGCGTTTTGAGTAAGCAAAAAGCAGAAACTATCTTAAATAAATTGAATATGTTTCGGATGCGACTAGATGAAAGGGCGAAGAAACTAACATACGGAAAATAATAATATAAAAATATATTGTACAATTGAAAAGCCTCTTCAATTTCACAAAACATTTCAGTAAGTTAAGTATTCAAGATGAAGGAGCAGAAAACCTCCGACCCACATTTTGTTTTGTGTTAGTTAAGCGTGCTTTTCTATTTAATGATTTTAACATTTTGAGTAGAATCACAATGCAAAAATATTCATAAACGAACCATAGAGGGCAGTTCATCGTGTTTGTAAGAAAAAAAGGACCAAAACAAATATATAAACACTTCCAGACCCGTGCCCACAAATAATGATTGATAGACATATTAACCCTTACCATGCTTAATCTTTATAAAGAGCCAGTCAGCCTACCAATTTGGACAGTGCCATTAACTATTAAAAGGGGTGCTTACCAAAAAGATACTGGCTGAATAGCAAACAGTGCAGATCATAATTAACATGGATGTGCATGTTGATCAAGATCTTACTGGTCACAAAGGTAAAACCAATCGTGTCCACCATGCTGATAGTTGAAACTAGATTTTGTTACTACAAAGGTTGGTATCAGACGTTGCAATCAATACTGGTATAGTTTAAAATGTCGGGTCAAATCTACGGCGATTTGTAAAGTCGCCACAAGATACAATTGTTTAATGTGTCCCTTAAGCAAAATATTTTAATTATCTTTCTTAAATCTTACATTTATATTGATGTTTGCTACAATTAGTAAGCACAAAGATTTTATAAAATTTTAATATTGTCTTTTCAACACTGTTTCTCCTAATCTGTTTGATAAAAACAAACTCGGGGATATAACACGGAAAATGTGATCAGAAACACTCTTAATTTTATGATCTTATAACTGATGAACTGTCAATGATTTTAGTCCGCCTGGCAAACAGACACAAACAACCTTAGTGTGACATATCCTCATATATACTGTTTTCGAATGATTTCGTAAATCGAAACATGTTTCGTAAGAAGAATGGTAGTACGCAAATGCTTAAAACAAATTTGGCGAAAATATAAAACATTCATGTTTTTTTTTGGATTCGTAAACATGGGAAACAAATTCGGAAGTGATCTTTTTTAAAGTGGACCTCCTTGCTGACTTCTAATCACTTGTCCCTTGCCAATTTAGTTTCGAATTCTACATAGAACATAGAATTCGTCCTGGGAGTAAGCCATCCAGCAGGCTAACTGTAAGTCGGTTGTTCTAGCCTCTAGTCCGCCCGTGGAGAAACAATGCCAGGAGGGACAGCTTTGTCTTCTTCTACCGCCAAAAGTTAGAAAGTCGTCATGTAAAAGTTAACCTAACAAAACTAAAAGAATCATCCTTAACATCTTATCCTCGTTGTGTAATTCAAAATGAAAAAAAAAGACGCGTAGGTCTATTTTTTTTTCTTTTTAAATACTTCAGCTTGATTCACCCTTATCTTGGTAAAAATCAGATTTTAAGAAAACCTCTTGCCAAAAGTTTCAAACAAAAGCCATAGCGTGCCTTAATCTGTTTAACAACCTTTAAAGGTTTGATACATTCCAAAGATATATTTTCAGGTATTTTCAGTATGACATTAGCCAGATAGAGGATACGCTGTTTTGCTCAGAATTCTCACTATTCTGTTTATTTATTCTGTTAGGTTTTTCGTCGCACCGACACAATTATAGGTCATATGGTGACTTTCCAGCTTTTGGTGGTGGAGGAAAAACAGGTGCATTATTTCATCACAAGCAGGCATCTGGGTAGAACCACCGACCTTCCGTAAGCCTGCTGGATGGCTTCCTCACATGGGGAATTCAACGCCCCGAGTGTGGCTCGAACCCACATTGATGAGAGTAGCGATTTTAACCACTTAGTCTCGGCCATGGAGCACTCTGCTCAGTATTCTGTTTAGTATTTCTTAGTAATACATAACTATGCTTGAGTAAAACATCTTTTATATTTACATTTTGACAGGCCACAGCATAAGAAGCGCAGCATTGCATTAGTGACAGACATAGCAATCCAGACTATTCGAAGTAATTCATTTTTATTTTAAACTTCGGTACATGATGATGGACATGATGCTATTAATATCATATATACTTCAATAGTGTACCTTTACAGCTGAATATTAATGTGACAACTACGATATTAGTCAAAGTTTTGCGACATACTTCCAAGACATTCATCTTCTATAAAGAGTTGTAAGTGTAAAGTGTGCATTAAAACATCTGACTAGTCACATTTGATTGTTTACAGGATTTCTATATGATAGTTTGAGAAGTGTTTGAATACATCTGTGTAACGATTTTTTTTTCAGTTTGGTGACAAGCATTATGGTGTGTGGTAAAATTCAGAGAAAATCATGGACGCTAAAGAAACAGTGTATGTATATGAATTGTCAACACATGCATTGTTAGGTCACTAACGCAAAACATATTTTGTTAATATTTTACACGTAACCAGAAGTACATTTGCAAAAGTAGACGATCATTTAAACAAATGTATTGAATGACATATAGAAACATGAATACAAAATAATTTCAGCCATTGTATACTTTTATCCAGCTAAAGACCATAATACATTTAAAAACATCACAAAAAGCATGAACGTATTGAACTTGTTCGTACAAAAATAATTCATAAAATATAGAGTAACATTACTGTTTAGCCAATTTCAAGAAGAAAAGTTAAGGTAGTTTTGAAACAGTAAGTGTCTACTTTTTTTTGGTTTTCTTCCTTTTTAATTTGAAAATGTTAATATCACGGTCACTGCAGAGGTGGATATGTGCAACACACACTAGCGTTAATGATTCTGAATACTTCGAACTTTTCTTTCAGGACTGTTCAATGGTGTCGTCAATGTGAATCAGTGGGCTCTACTCCTAGACAGCAGTTAGACCTTATATAGTTCTTTAGGTACATTACGTTCCGTGTCTCAAGCTATTTTCAGATGGAAACAAAAGAGCTGATAACTAGATATGAATTATTAAATGGAAAGAAATGGTTACCTAATTCATTTTATAACGAGGCCCTTGACAAACTCGGCTATACAAAGGCGCTTGTGGAGAAAAGGGTCAAAATATATGACAATGCAGCCGATTGTTTGGCCGGGGCAACGAATAGAAACTGGCCGGAAAGCATCTATATTGTTGTTGCTGGAAGTCGTGGTGAAGGAATGGCAGTTTCATTGAAAAGTGATTTGGATACGATGTTTGTTCAGCCAGCAGTTAAATGTTTTAAAATTTATCCAACGACAGATTCGAAAGCAGTTGAAAACTGCGTTGCAGCATTTAAACTTGATTTATATGATGTTCCCGAAGGATATACAAAATTACGTTTAAAACATATTGAATGGTCCTGGGAATATAGAAAACTCGCATCTAGAATTATGAAATCATTGAAGGACAACAATTATTTGAAAAATGGCCAAAGACTTATTGAAGCGGTAGAGTATGGTGGCGAAAATGTTAAAAGAGAAAGTTGGATCAGCAAAAATTACCGATTCGATGAAGTAACCGGACCTGCACAGCCACTCCAATTTCCACTTCCATTCTCTAACAATTGTTTTTTGTCTTTTGACCATGTTCAAGCATTTCCTTGTGCGTACGTATCGGTATTAGACGACTGGTTTAAACGACAGAGACAAAATGCCTGGCCTAGTTCAGATGTCCTGAAAGCAGTAAAGGAAACAGATATATTTGTTGTATCTGTTGGACAGTCCGGTAGTAAAGAGGAGAAATTGCAATGGAGAATTTCTTTAACACTTGCAGAGAGATCTCTGGTACGCTCATTTAATGACACGCAGATAAAGGTGTATGCTGCAATGAAAATGCTGGTGAAACATGAACTGAAACCGATATGCGCTAATATCACTTCATACATAGTGAAAAATGTGATCTTTTGGGTGTTTGAAAAGAGATCGGGCACATTTCAGAGGGACGAATTCGTTGAGATATTATTGCAGTCACTGATATACTTGAAAGATTGTGTAACTGTGGGATGCCTTCCAAATTATACAATTCCGTCAAGGAATTTGCTACGAGGAAAGTTATCACAAGAGGAAGCATGTGCTTTGAAAGAGCATCTCAATATTTTGATTACAGAAGATTCGACTGTTCTACTACGTTGCCCTTTGGTATACAAAATGGCAGAATTATCGGGGGATGCTCTTAAAGACAGATTGTTATTTAGGGAACTGACGGACATGTTATATCTGGGAGTCTTCTCAGTTCCACCGCATAAATTTGACGAAATTCAACATTCATTTCATGTGACACAGAACGCCGAAGAATATCTTCAGGTGTATTTTAAACGCTTGTTACCAGTAATAAGAGAGACAAATCCCTACGGTGCATTCACTCTTCTGAAAACAATGGCGGATGAAGAAGTCCGAAGTCAGTTAATGAAAGGGTTTCTGCTTGACTATGATAAAATGTGGATGGATTAAGAACTATAATAGATAAATAAGACAATTCATGCAGTTTTGAAATGTTTCAGACCCAGACGAAATAACACGTTGTTTTTTACTCACAAACCACCATAACATTGTAGTAAAAGATTACTGAGTTGTATATATGTCAATAGAGTTCATACAAATGTAACATAGTCTTAAACTAATTAAGAACAAAGACAAACTCGAGTTTTCAGTGACCATGATTTGCTATTTATTGAACGAAATACAGGCGCAAAAAATATATACTTATACGGTAACATATAATGACAATTGTGTTAACATAATAATTTGATTTAAAAATAACTCTGATAAGTTTAACTATTATGCAATCAATATAGCTTCAAAGTAATGTCATACATTGAGATGTTTCAGCAAAGACCATATCCAAATTTGAATGGCCAGAATACGTGTGGCCGTATGGAAGTAAAGCCTAAAGACAGTGCAACAGCCCGCCTAACATCACGCGACGTCCCGCGACACTGCATTGCACAAAATGTTACCGGGAAGTTGTGTTTTGCTTTAGTTAAGACATCGTTCTGAGATATATTGCATAAAGCTCAGAACTAGCAAGTCTTAATCTAACTGTACTCAAAACAGAAACTTCAGTTTGAAGTGGTCAAGACTTGCAATAAAACGGATATTAGAGAGAGTCGCTATTCAAATGCTATAAAATTGTTTGACATAACTATTATGACGAAACTGTACTATCATAGAAATTTTAAAATCAACAAAATAATCTCGTCCTTCAAGAGTGTTTCGTACGATGCCGTAATTTAAGTAATACAATATACATATTAAGTTGTAATTAACAATTTCTTCTCTAAATAATTTTTTATGTACCCGTCTTCGGCTGTATCAGTTTTCCGTCTGCCGTGACGTTTCAAGCACCTGTCTGTAACGCCTTCCGCATTTGCAGCCACAGTAGCACCTCTTGCCACGTACTATGTAAACAAACGTGGACAACAGGTGCAATGGACTTGAGTGTTTACAATACATTCTCTAGCCCTACTTTAACACAATTTCTTATCTTTCTGTAGTAAACCCTTAACCTTTACCCTGCTGGCCGCAGCGATACTGTCTTTGATGTTCCTTGAACACCCCTTTAAATAGTAATTGGTATAAAGAGTGAAACTGTCCGCTACCATGGACTCTATCTGTTGACCATGTAATAAAGCCCACTTACAGGACTTTACCTGTCAACCTGTTACCGCACGCTCATTTGGACCGCCCTCTTCTGAGGACGACGACATCGCACCCACGAGAGTTTCTTTGGGTGTCGGTAACATACCTACTTCCGGGGGCATTGAAAGTATACCTACTTTGCGGGCGTCAGTAGTAAACCGGTTTCCGGAGACTCTGCACATTTGACCACATCCGGAGGCACCAACATGTTTAGCCTTTCTGAAACTGAAAACTCTTATTCGTATTCAAGGACGTTAAGTTGTCTTCTGCGTCAGATGTAGGAACAGAACTACAGTTTACCTCCGAATATTTGGAACTCGACCAAAAAAAATGGCCAAACCTGTGTGCCTCTTGAATAACTTTGTTATAGTGGGGACATACTCCGGATCTATTGTACATGCGTTTGCTTCCGGAAACAGTCTCCTACCATTTTTCGTTAGGACAAATATAAAACAATTGGTCTAACTGACTACCGATCTAGGTGGAATTCTACATATCCAAGGCAACCAGATCTCGAAGCATTGCTGTATAATATCGCGAACATATATTAGGACGTCAACGTTTACGTTTATCGTTGAAAGATTGTGCATTTCTGCACCAGAATAGTAATTCATTAAATGACTCTGAAGTAACCTTGACTTGGTCTTTTTTAACTAACTCTATTGATAATGCATTTCTGTAAATAACTGATCATAAGAGATACGATCTTTCGAGAACATCTTTTAAAGAAATCATCATTTCGACGAGTGATGCCAGAAATTTGACATTGACAAAAACTAGTTTCAAAATTTGTCTTTTTTTTTTATCTGAAAAATCACAGGATTTATTGTAATTTCTAGCCGGTCTATTCGTTCCGTGAATATACGTAAATATTGCTTTTGAAATTAGATAGGTGCCCTAACCATGTTGCCAGCGGTGATTCTGCGCTTTGACATAATCGGTTTCTCCGCCTGTAGCGTCATCTAAGAAGGAAACAACCTTAAAACCTAAAGAGCACCAATAGTTTACAAGAACCCACTGAGTTTTACTGAATACATTGCCTGCTTTGGCGATATCAAATGAAAGCAAAAAGGAATGAATAATTATCAAACAAACTTTCTTCGACACTTCTGTCTTTAAACTTTATTTTGAATATTATGCAAATGAGGATCCATATGCCTACAATTTAGGACTAATCTTGGTTTGTTTGCTTATCCGATTGTTAGCTACCGTCCGTGAATTTATCACTTTAGTTTTTTAAAAACTTCCGATATAATGCCCTTATCTAACAATGACTCATCATTCACTTTGGGCAGTACCGTTTATTATTTAAAGGTGTGTTCACTGAAAGTGTACTGATTGAATAGCGAACAGTGCACGGTTGTTTAAGCTGACCTTATTTGTAATGGTTCTAAAGGCAGACTCTCTTGCTTTTGCGCTTAAATTTAGGGAGAACATTTGAGTAAGAAATATGTTTTCGAGCAGTCATCTGACTGTTGACTGTTCCCATCTCCTTCAGTAGGTCGGCGTTGTTTTTTTTCTTATTTTCTTTGCAAAAACTGGCTCCATCCTTTCGTCCATTTTGAAGAGAAGAAATATATGTTTGGCCGTATGGAAGTAAAGCCTAGAACTGATCAACCTGGCCTGACCGTGCAATAGCCCGCGTAACATCACGTGACGTTCCACGTAACTGCATTACTCAGAATGTCCCCGCTATGTCGCGCTTGGCATATGTTAAAATTCTTTTTTTTTGCATAACACTCAGAAGTAGAAAGTAAATATATTTATACTTATACTGCAACACTGATAGTAACTGTAAGTGTGTAGTTATTGTAACACAAATCCAATATTCTTCCCGTACTCAAGAAAGGGAAATGAATGTAAGAATAGCCTAAATGTGTTTTTTCTTACAATAGCGAGAGGATATTTTTTTCTGAAGTAATCTGTCCTCTAAATAAATCATAGGGTAGTGCATACATAATGGAAATCAGACGATTCAAATGCAATTGCATATTCGTCCTAGGCATTTTCGTACTTTATAAGAGGTAAAGTAGCTCAAGTCGCATTTCAATTTCCGTAAATACCGGAAAATGCCGATATGACAAATGAAAAATACGTAATTTACCGATAGTCATGTCGAGTTCCCTTTAAGAGGAGACGTAGGAGATATTGGTACTTGTGGATATTCTGCTACTGATAGAATAAAATACCATATTTACATATCTAAAATGTATATCCCTTGGTGAGGCTTTAAAACAGCTTTAATATTTCCAATATTCAACAAACACACGATTTTTGATACTAAAAAATACAGAGAAATTAAAGATATATCTATAAACAGGGTACTATAGCGAAAGCTGACTATAATAGCTTGTTATTTTACAAACTTCTTAAGGTCTAGGAGTATATCACCAAAACACAGAAATATTTTATAAACGAACAACATCGTTACCAATATTTTACCTGACCATTACATGTTCTGCCGTACTGACCCGTACTGAAAATATTCTGAAAAAGTTGTCCCCCTTTGAAAATGAATGCCATTTGTAAAGAAATAAAAATAAACAATTGCTGAAAACTGTGTTCCACCTAGTTATGTGAAATTTCAACACTCGCACGCTATTACAAATGCATCAAAACAAACATGTGTAACAGTTCCTTGAAAATGGTGAGTTTTTAAAAGCGCTTGACTGTCTGAAAGTGGGGCCTATTTAGACAGTCCTTTTTCGGAATTCAATGCTTATATCAGTATACTGACACTTGTTTTGTAGAGTAATATACACGCTATCATTACAAAAACAACAAAACAAGTGTCAGTATACTAATATAAACATTGAATTCCGAAAAAAAGGACTGCCTAAAGGGGCCCCACTTCCGCGCAGTCAAACGCCTTCAAAAACTCACCATTTTCAAAGAACTGTTACACATGTTTGTTTTGATTCATTTGCAATAGCATGCGAGTGTTGAAAATTCACATAACTAAGTGGAACACAGTTTTCAGCAATTGTTTAGTTTTTATTTCTTTACAAATGGCATTCATTTTCAAAGGGGGACAACTTTTTCAGAATATTTTCAGTACGGGACAGTACGGCAGAACATGTAATGGTTAAGTAAAATATTGGTAACGATGTTATTCGTTTATAAAATATTTCTGTGTTTTGGTGATATACTCCTAAACCTTAAGACTCTGATTCATGGCAAGTCTCAAGGTTATGACCTAACTTTTTTCAGATAGCTCGCATGTTTTGTGTTTAGCCCATTTACAGTTGGATTCAGAATCTACACCTTTCATTTTAAATTTGTCTGATATAATAGAATGGCAGGCATTTCTTACATTCCACTGGGACCGAGTTGTTTTGCTAATTATGGTCTGTCCTGTTTTGTTGGACCCTTTACGGCGTGTCTCCTATTGTTCTGTCTCCAGCAAAGGCATTCAATACATACTTTTATTGTAGGTTAGATATTCTACAAATTTTAACAAGACTTTTTGAATGTTTTGAATATCTTACCCTTGTTATTGCGTTTTTAAAATTTTATCCATTATTCAGGTATGTAGATATGTTTACACCATGGGAGAAAAAACCAACTAGTCAGTTTCTTCCCCCGTCTACAATAACTTAAAAAAGTAATTACCAGTGGTTGAAGAAAAATGGTCATTTTTTGCTCCCCTGTTGTATACAAAAGCTGTAAAAAAGGTTGTGGGATCAATTTGTTTGTTTTATTTCCATTTTGTGAAAAAAATATATCAGGGGGTAAAAACTAATCATCAGGATGAAAACAATTATCAGTTATTTTTCTGGATGTATGTACAGAAACTAATAGCTATTAAACATACAGGTTTGTTTTTTTTATCGCTTTTGTGAAATAAAAACAATAGGTCGAAACGTGTAACAAAAGTGGAGAAAAACAACTTATTTTGTATTTTCTTTCCTGTTTTTGTAAAATGAAACAATAAGGAAATAGAACTAAAAGGGGAAAAAATCCACTAGTCAGTCTTTTCTCCCTTGTTTGTGC
This sequence comes from Mercenaria mercenaria, assembly GCF_021730395.1. Lineage (NCBI taxonomy): Eukaryota > Metazoa > Mollusca > Bivalvia > Venerida > Veneridae > Mercenaria > Mercenaria mercenaria. The sequence goes on along the minus strand of NW_026460935.1, from coordinate 14,307 downwards.
ATGGAATCTAGGGGAAACCGACTAGCGGAGGTGGGTGATCAACAAGTCAACTTTTTCCCTGAGGAAAGAATAAACCTGATGGGTTTTACCGCGAAAACGTTGTTGAACGTTATACAGGCGTTTTAATGTGCGAGGAGTGTTGCACATTTCATAACCTCTCTTAAACTAAGTCAAACATAGTCTGCTATTATTTTGCTAATTTGTAATCTATGCTTCCGTAGAATTTCTTTCAGATTGTATTAAACCCTATGATGTATTCTGCTGAAATACCAAAGGGCCATTACTCTTGCAAATTGGTTAGATGAATTTCATTTTCATCTATACAAATCTTCATATATTATGTTAAATGACTATCAGGAGCAGGTTTGAAAAAATCCTTTGAATAGGAATGTCGAGTTTAACGTGCAAATGTACACTCTATAGGCATTGTACACACCAAATTATTCTGTTTATAGTATTGACTGCATTATAGTTCGCATGTCAGTAGATAATTATCAAATCTATCATGAAATGTAGCAGCTAAGCATACAAAATTGTTACAGACAGATAGAAGGGGAGTATCCAATCCGATATTAACCAACTTGAGTGGATCAGTTTGTCTGTTTTAGGTTTAGCACCATTTCTCAGCAGTTTTCCGGTTACAGTAGGGCGTTAACCTATCCTGTGTTCTTGTATTCTGTACCAATACTAGCTTGTTCTCGGCAAGTAACTGCCAGCTTCTTCAAGTGAAACAGAGGTGAAGGATGAAATGATGTCGGACACAATGTCCTCCATCATATCGTCAAAGACAACATATGCCTCACCAAGGGATCAAACTCATGACCATAGGATTCTATTGGGTGTGTGGTGTGTCTTTGATAAGTCACAGCAGGTATACAACTAGCGATAACCCCATATACCCGAAAGTGTAAATGCATTCTATATAATACGTTTGAAACTCAATATCTTGAACTGGTTTTTCTCAGAATACCGGCTATCTCGAACATAATTTCAAATTTCATTCCAAAAATACGTGCACAAAGTATCATTTCAAGTCGAATTTCGGTTATCTTGAAGTAGAACGTTCGAGCCCTTTGAATTTAAGATACTGAGTTTCAACTGTATTTAGGCGTAAAAGATCCATTAGTATCGGTATTGTTGATCAGTACTCCATTTTCTAATATATAGACAGAAACAGTCACTTCATGATAATATTTAAGGTCTGCCTGTTAAACATTCTATTCACATACATATAACAAGCATACATAAATTCATTTAGGTAATTATACAAAAGTTAGGCCCAGAAGTTATAGCACTCGCAACAGAGGTAAAATAAATAAGTATAAAACTAACTTATAACAACACTGTCTGAAGCCTTCCTCTGAGAATCACAATATATGCATCAAACGTACACTAAAACTTCGTACGGCATATACAAACCAGCTTTTAAGTGATATTAAACCTATTGCGATTAGTTAAGTGTTAAATGTCTATTAAGTAATAACCATGGACTTGTTTATAATGCGCTGAAGTTCTATTTATCATATAATGCAGCGACACTGGAGAACACTTTTGGCTATCTTACATGTTCTATTTATTATATAATGCAGCAACACTGAAGAACACTTTTGGCTATCTTACATGTTCTATTTATTATATAATGCAGCGACACTCAAGAACACTTTTGGCTATCTTACATGTTCTATTTATTATATAATGCAGCGACACTGCAGAACACTTTTGGCTATCTTACATGTTGGGAAACATTTTAAGACTCGATAAAAGTTTGATCAAAATATCTTTATAAGTGTACTTTAGTTTTTTAGATACGGTAATTTTGACGATATAAGAAATAAAAGCAAATATTGGACTAATCGGAATGCTTTTCAGTGTACAAAACACACCCTGAAGATCCCTGGAGGATATTCGGGTTTGTGCGACGAATATATATGAATTTATCGGTACGAAATAAACCTTAAGATCAAATGATGCGAACTGCGTAGAATTCGATAGATGTATCAGAATCTGTCCATATATTTATATTTGTATGGCTAGCACCGTATAATTCTTAAAACACAAATAAAACGTCTCTACTGTAATTGTTAACAATTATACATAAACTATTTTAGGTCGATTGTGAAGGAAGTTCTACAACTTATATTAATCACTCTCGACACATCATTCCTGATGGAATCCATCGCAACGAGGATATGAGAGAAGAGGCCAGTTTCCCAGTTTCCCTTATAATGCTGAGCGCCGAGCAAGGAAGCTACTTGTACCATTTTTCACGTCTTTGGTTTGACGCGGCCGGGGATCGAACCCACGACCTCCCGCACTCGGAGCGGACGCTCTACCACTAGGCTATCGAGGCGGTTAAAGTATTAATAATTGTTATTACACATAATTTTGTACAGATCTATGGAACATTTATCGAGTTATAACATGTTGCGCTGCATGAAATGCAGGAATATTCAATTATTCGTATTAGTTTATTATTTATATTGCCGACGGCATGCATTTCTGAGTTCTAAAACAATGGTAAAGTGCTGAAAAGATGTTTAATGGCATTCTATTTCTAAAACAATACAACATAAGAAAAAGGTGTCACTGCTGGTAAAGTGCTGAAAAGATGTTTAATAGCATTCTATTTCTAAAATTGTAAAACATAAGTAAAAAGTGTCACTGCTTCAATATCTATGGTTATTTCTTTGTCATGTGATGTTCTTATGATCCTAACTGTTATTCTAAAATAATTGCCGATACGACAAACGGAGGATGCATAATGTACCGATAGTCATTACAAATTCATTACCAGAAAAGACGTAGGAGATATTGGTACTTGTGGATATTACAGGTTCTCCTACTGATATAATAAAATACCATCTTTTCATATCTGAAAAACAACCCCTTTGGTGAGGCTTTAAGATGGCTTTAAATCAATATTCAACAAAGACACAATCTACTTTGATACTAAAGTAATGTTAGGTGTCTTAAAATAATACAAAAACAAACATTTACAGATACTTCTGTAAAAAGGATATATCGAAAGCTGACTATAATAACGTGTTATTATACAAACTTCATAAGACTTTTATGTCAGACAATATAATTATTCTAACTAATTTGGGCTACTATGTAATATTTTCTATACCCAATCACAACGTCGATAGCGGATATGAAAATCATCAGATGCCTTATTATATTTGTCTGTTATGATATCGCACTTGTTGTGGCGTATTTTGATTCTAGAGAAACATCAAAAATATTTAGAATATCATATGAACACAGGCCATGTCAAAATACTGCATACAGAATATTGTCTATGAGACACAATCATAAATATACCCAATATACGTAAGGAAGTAATTATTTTCCCTGAAATATATGTGCGCAAAGATATATTATAGCATAGCTCGGCAGCTGCTGGAAGAAATGATATAAAGATACACTTGGAATAAATACTCTTTATGGAAATAAATGTCAAGTGTTGCGGCTAGTCTAGTCCGTGATTCACTAGGTGTAAGGTCAGAGTCTGCAATATTCCACAGGGTCTCGTAACATTGTACTAGTGCTGTCGTCTATTATATATTCAATATTACAAATCTTTCTCAAAGAAATAAATAATTCAATAATTAATGTATTTATCTACATAATGCTACATAATCATTAAATTTAACGCTAATCTGCTGGCACTTCGCTAATAATTGAGCCGCGCAACGAGGAAATCAACATAGTATCTTTGCGACCAGCATGGATCCAGAGCAGCCTGCGCATCCGCGTAGTCTGGTCAGGATCCATGCTGTTCGCTAACTGCTTTTTTGCAATAGGCTTTGAAAGCGAACAGCATGCATCATCCTGACCAGACTGTGCGGATGCGCAGGCTGCTCTGGATCCATGCTGGTCGCTAACGCACTATGTTGACTTTCTCATGGCGTGGCTCAATTTAATTCCGTAAATGCATTTGTTACAAATGTACGAAGTTTTGCAAGGCTTAACATTCCACCAGTTACCTGAATACTGTTTAAAAGTAGTCGTGTCAAAGTATTATTACCGAATGTCTATAATTAATTCTTATTTGAATTTTATTTGTTACATTGACAAAAAAATATTTCACGCCTATATTAAAGACTGAAACGCTTTTTGACAATACTTTATCGTTTATTATAATAATCTAAATTTGTAATACAATCTAATTTAATTTAAATTATATTTTTCATAATAATTCTGATATTTAAGTTACCTCAGTATTGTCTTAAGCATTTTTTAGCTCACCTGTCACGAAGTGACAAGGTGAGCTTTTGTGATCGCGCAGCGTCCGTCGTCCGTCGTCCGTGCGTCCGTCCGTCCGTGGGTAAACATTTCCTTGTGACATCTCTAGAGGTCATAGTTTTCATGGGATCTTTATGAAAATGGGTCAGAATGTTCATCTTGGTAAATGCTAGGTCAAGTTCGAAACTGGGTCACGTGCGGCGAACATGTAGGTCAGTAGGTCTAAAAATAGAAAAACCTTGTGACCACTCTAGAGGCCATAATTTTCAATGGATCTTCATGAAAATTGGTGATTTCTAGGACAAGTTCGAAACTGGGTTACGTGCGGCCAATAACTAGGTCAGTAGGTATAAAAAGACAAAACCTCTCTAGAGGCCACATATTTCAAAAGATCTTCATGAAAATTGGTCAGAACGTTTATCTTGATGATATCTAGGTCAAGCTTGAAACTGGGTCACGTGCCGTCAAAAACTAGGTCAGTAGGTCAAATAATAGAAAAACATTGTGACCTCTCTAAAGGCCACATTTTTCATGGGATCTGTATGAAAGTTGGTCAGAATGTTCATCTTGATGATATCTAAGTCAAGTTCGAAACTGGGTCATGTGCGATCAAAAACAAGGTCAGTAGGTCTAAAAATAGAAAAAACTTGTGACCTCTCTAGAGGCCATATATTTCATGGGATCTTCATGAAAATTGGTCAGAATGTTTACCTTGATGATATCTAGGTCAAGTTCGAAAATGGGTCACGTGCCTCAAAACTAGGTCAGTAGGTCTAAAAATAGAAAAACCTTGTGACCTCTCTAGAGGCCATATATTTCACAAGATCTTCATGAAAATTGGTCAGAATGTTCACTTTGATGATATCTAGGTCAGAGGTTTGAAACTGGGTCACATGCCGTCAAAAACTAGGTCAGTAGGTCTAAAAATAGAAAAACATTGTGACCTCTCTAGAGGCCATACATTTCACAAGATCTTCATGAAAATTGGTCAGAACGTTCACCTTGATGATATCTAGGTCGAGTTTGAAACTGGGTCACGTGCCATCAAAAACTAGGTCAGTAGGTCAAATAATAGAAAAACATTGTGACATCTCTAGAGGCCATATTTTTCATTAGATCTGTATGAAATTTGGTCTGAATGTTCATCTTGATGATGTCTAGGTCAAGTTCGAAACAGGGTCATGTGCGGTCAAAAACTAGGTCAGTAAGTATAAAAATAGAAAAACCTTGTGACCTCTCTAGAGGCCATACTTTTGAATTGATCTCCATAAAAATTGGTCAGAATGTTCATCTTGATGATATCTAAGTCAAGTTCGAAAGTGAGTCATGTGCCGTCAAAAAGTAGGTCAGTAGGTCAAATAATGGAGAAACGTTGTGACCTCTCTAGAGGCCTTATTTTTCATGGGACCTGTATGAAAGTTGGTCTGAATGTTTATCTTGTTGATATATAGGTCTAGTTTGAAACTGGGTTAACTGCGATCAAAAACTAGGTCAGTAGGTCTTGAAATAGAACAACCTTGTGACCTCTCTAGAGGCCATACACTTGAATGGATCTTCAGGAAAATTGCTCAGAATGTTCACCTTGATGATATCTAGGTCAAGTTCGAAACTGAGTCACGTGCCTTAAAAACTAGGTCAGTAGGTCAAATAACAATAAAATTTTGTGACCTCTCTAGAGGCCATAAATTTCACAAGATATTCATGAAAATTGCTCAGAATGTTCATCTTGATGATATCTAGGTCAAGTTTGAAAATTGGTCACGTGCATTAAAAAACTAGATCAGTAGGTCTAAAAATAGAAAAACATTGTGACCTCTCTAGGGGCCATATATTTCACAAGATCTTCATGAAAGTTGGTCAGAACGTTTATCTTGATAATATCTAGGTCGAGTTCGAAACTGGGTCACGTGCCATCAAAAACTAGGTCAGTAGGTTAAATAATAGAAAAACCTTGTGACCTCTCTGGAGGCCATATTTTTAATGGGATCTATATGAAAGTTGGTCTGAATGTTCATCTTGATGATATCTAGGTCAGATTTGAAACTGGGTTAACTGCGATCAAAAACTAGGTCAGTTGGTCTTGAAATAGAAAAACATTGTGACCTCTCTAGAGGCCATACCCTTGAATGGATCTTCAGGAAAATTGCTCAGAATGTTCACCTTGATGATATCTAGGTCAAGTTCGAAACTGGGTCACGTGCCTTAAAAAACTAGGTCAGTAGGTCAAATAATAAAAAACATTTTGACCTCTCTAGAGGCCATACTTTTCACGGGATCTGTATGAAGGTTGGTCTGAATGTTTAGCATGATGATATCTAGGTCAAGTTTGAAACTGGGTCAACTGTGATCGAAAACTAGGTCAGTAGGTCTAAAATTAGAAAAACGTTTTGACCTCTCTAGAGGCCACATTTTTCAATGGATCTTCATGAAAATTGATCTGAATGTTCACCTTGATGATATCTAGGTCAGTTTCGAAACTGGGTCATGTGCGGTCAAAAACTAGGCAAGTAGTATAAAAATAGAAAAACCTTGTGACCTCTCTAGAGGTCATAATTTTCATTAGAACTTCATGAAAATTAGTGAGAATGTTCACCTTGATGATATCTAGGTAAAGTTCAAAACAGGGTCACGTAACTTTGAAACTGGGTCACGTGCCGTCATAAACTAGGTCAATAGGTCAAATAATAGAAAAACCTTGTGACCTCTCTAGAGACCATATTTTTCAATGGATCTTCATGATAATTGGTCAGAATTTTTATCTTGATAAGATCTAGGTCAAGTTCAAAACTGGGTCACATGAGCTCAAAAACTAGGTCACTATGTCAAATAATAGAAAAAACAACGTCATACTCAAAACTGGGTCATGTGGGAAGAGGTGAACGATTCAGGACCATCATGGTCCTCATGTTTTAAGATATCTTAATTTGAACATGTTGAAATTATATTTAATTAGTTTCCACTTTTCTTTCACTACATTAATTTCCATGTTTCGATCACATCATTGTTTTCAATCCAGAAAGCCAAAAAATGCAGAACATAAAACAAATATAGTCCGTAAATAAAAAAAAATACGTAAATGAAACGAACATTTCAGCTTGCCATTATAAATTTACAACAGGGGTTTTACTATGGAACGCCACAGCTGTCTTAAGTCGGGACATGGTACTATTACTTGTAAAAATAGTGTTTATTATGTTAAAAACAATGTTATCATGCCAAGGCATGGTGTCTACATAATATTCAGAAGAATTCTTAATCATAGAATAGAACGTACTTTTTTAAAGATAAAAATACATTAAATAAAGTCTTTAAAATGACATCTAAGTCATTCAAATGATCCCAAAGGATTTAACAAGTGTGATATTAATGGAAGTTTTGTTTGTATTAATAACTGAAGTTTTAAATTTTATTTTAAATTTTATTTAAAGCCGTTACCACAAAAAAATGAATAATTATCATCTATATGGTTGTCCTTTTCAAAAACAATCGGTTGCCATGGAAACAGGGCAATCATTTACAGTTGAAAAGAGATATTTTTCATGTGAACATTTTTTATTTTGAAAGAATTGGTCCTGTCGAACAATTTGGTACCTATGAAAAAAAGTCTAGTTGGGGGTACATGGTAGACCTTATTGGCCCCCGCACTAAAATGATTTTTCAGCGGAGTCATGACCTCAGTATGTCAAATTCTTTGATTTGTACTACTTATCCTATACCACTGTTTGGAGTTACACCAAAGTTCACAAGAGTCTTCACTACCAAGCCTCGTTGTATACATCGTTGAATTATTATGGTTAAGCGTTTTTCCCTGGAAGCTCCTAATTTGTGGCGATTTCAGAATTTCTACATGATAATGGTGTATATGTTTTTCTCTAGCTTTTGTATAAAAAGACAACATATAGATAACACTACTACTACTACTACTACCACTACCACTGCCACTACCTCTTCCACATTACTACTACTACTACTACTGATAATAATAATAATAATAATAAAGGTAATAAGTTAACATATTTGACTAGGCCAGCCTGACATATCGTCCTTTAGCAAAATGATTAAACAATTCGATCTTTCGTATGCTACATAGACAATAAAGCAGAAAACATGAAATAAAATAACGTATTAGGACCAAAACAAATTAATCCTTAGTGGTATAAACAATATGTTTTACTGTAGACGACTGGTTTATACGAGAGAGACAAAATGCCTGGCCTAGTTCAGATGTCCTGAAAGCAGTAAAGGAAACAGATGTATTTGTTGTATCTGTTGGACTGTCCGGTAGTAAAGAGGAGACATTGCAATGGAGAATTTCATTAAAACTTGCAGAGAGATCTCTGGTACGCTCATTCAATAACACGCAGATAAAGGTGTATGCTGCAATGAAAATGCTGGCGAAACATGAACTGAAACCAATATGCGCTAATATCACTTCATACATAGTGAAAAATGTGATCTTTTGGGTGTTTGAAAAGAGATTGGGCACATTTCAGAGAGATGAATTCATTGAGATACTAATGCAGTCACTGATATACTTGAAAGATTGTGTAACTGTGGGATGCCTTCCAAATTACACGATTCCATCAAGGAATTTGCTACGAGGAAAGTTATCACAAGAAGAAGCATGTGCTTTGAAAGAACATGTCGATATTTTGATTACGGAAGATTCAACTGTTCTACTACGTTGCCCTTTGGTATACAAAATGACTGAACTATCAGAGGATGCTCTTAAAGAGAGATTGTTATTTAGGGAACTGTCGGACAAGTTATTTCATGCAGTCTTCTCTCTACCACCTTATAAATTTGACGAAATTGAACATTCATTTCATTTGTCACAGAACGCCGATGAATGTTTTCAGATCTATTTTAAACACGTATTACCAATAATAAGAGAGACAAATCCGTCCGGTGCATTCACTCTTTTGAAAACAATGCCGGATGAAGAAATCATAAGTCGGATAATCATAGGATTCGGGCTTGGTTATGATAAAATATGGATGGATTAAGAACTATAATAGATAAATAAGATAACTCATATTGTTCTGAAAAGTTTTCAGACCCAGTCGAAAAAAACACTTTGTCGTTTACTCAAGAAACACCATACAGTTAAAGAGTACTGAGTTGTATATATGTAGATAGAGTTCATACATATGCGACATATTCTTTAACTAATCAAGAACAAATTTAAACACAAACTCCGGTTTGCAGTAGGCAAAACTTGCTTTTTATTGGACGAAATGCAGGCGCATAAAAATATATACATCCACGATAACAAATAATGACAATTGTGTTTGCATAATAACTTGCTTTAAAACAATTCAGAAAAACGTTACTGTTACGCTATCAATATAGCTTCAAATATGCACATTATAAGTTTATTTCTGGTGATGTAGTAAAACCTTCAATACAAAAATTACGATATATATAGAAATAAATCAAGTACGCAGTACATACACAATCTCGTACAATTCGAAGTGAAATTGCTGTCGGTATCGACAAATCTACATCTGTTTGAAACGTCTTTGTTAATTTGCTCATTGACAATAATAAATAAAAGTTACAGCTGATGTGCGTCGACTGTAATGCCACTAGATTGTGGGTCTTATCCCTGTACGTCATTCCAAAAACAATAGCGCGAAACATTGAGAAAGTAATCGTGATGTTTATACTTGTCTAAATGAACATATCCAAACTTGAATAGCGAAAATACGTGTGGCCGTATGGGAGTAAAGCCTGAAACTGATTTACACGCCTCTGACCGTGCAATAGCCCGCCTAACATCACGTAACGTTCCTCGTCACTGTATCGTGCAAAATGTTACCGCGATGTGGCGTTTCGCTTTAGTTTAAAGAATTCGTTCTGAGATACTAGAAAATCATTTAATTTCTTGGGCATGAAATTTCGTGGGTTTTGGTCAAAACGGCAATTTCGTTGGGATATGAATTCGTGGGTTTTGAACTTTTGAACATAAAATGAATTGGAATTTTAGTTGTTCATTGCGATTAAATTTCGTGGATTGACTCAACACGAAATCCACGAAAATTAATCCCCACGAATATTAATAATTTTACAGTATATTGCGTAACGCTCAGAACTAGCACGTCTTTATCTAACTATACACAAAACACAAACTTCAAATTGCAGTGGGCAAGACTTGCAATAGAACGAATATAAATGTTAAAGGGAGTCGCCATTCAAATTCGATCAAATTGTTTGACATAACTATTACAATGAAACTGTACTATCATAGGTATCTTAAAACCAAGAAATTAATCTTCTCTTATACAGGTGTTTTGTACGGTGCCGCAATCAAAGTCATTAATGTCATGTAGCCATTTGATGTCATATAATGCTGATGTAAGTACGCTTGCTGATTTAGTACATGTATCAATGCAACAAACACATTGCAATATTTATAGAACGTGCTGGTATATAGTCCACACCTTTCGAAACACTATAGTCTTTGAACGAGTTCACATTACTGATGTATTTGTTAACAATGATATCGGCACCTGACGATGGAACATGTGTCGCCATGCATCCATTAGCGTCATCGCTGTTTTCTATGGGTACGCCTGCCTCGTCAAATGTTCGTTTGAGCGTTTACTTTGTATCATCACCCGAAAAAATAGTAAACATATTTTGATATGCAACCTACGGTGTTCATATACGTACTTGTACATATTTAGAATGTCTGACTCATTAAAATATAAATCTTAGTGCTAACATTCTGAAATGTGGTTATTTCGCAAATACCCCGTTATTGTCTCTACCCCTTAAAACGGAACCTACTACAGAATGTAAAGAAGTATCTTGTAGGAAACTCTCGTCTTTGTTCACCGAAAGGAGACGAAAAGACACAGAAAACAACTCCGGTACCATTCGACTTTATTTTGAATACATGCAAATGAGGATCTACTTAAAAATTGTGCTTGTTTATAAGAAGACCATTTGAGTAACAAATATGTTTTTTGAGCAATCATCTGACTGATATGAGTTCCAATCTCTTTCAATATTTCGGCGTTGATTTGTTTTATTTTCTCTGCAAAACCTGACTCCATCCTTCTGTTCATTTTGAGTTAGTGAAGAAAATATGTGTGGCCGTATGAAAGGTTAGCCTAGAACTGATCCACATGGCTCTGACGGTATTTTTCAAAGGTAAAGTATCTGCAGGCGCACTTGCATTTCCGTAAAAACCGGAAAATGCCGATGTGACAAATGAATAATACGTAATATACCGATAGTCATTACAAGTACCTGAAAAGACGTAGGAGATATTGGTACTTGCGGATATTACAGGTTCTGCTACTAATAGAATAAAATACCATCTTTACAAATCTGAAATACATATCCCGTGGAGAGGTTTTAAAATAGCATTCATATTTTCAATATTCAACAAAGACACGATCAACATCGATACTAAAGTAATGTTATGTGTCTTTAGAATTATTTAAAGATACTTCTGTAAAAAGGGTATAACGAAAGCTGACTTTAATAAATTTCGTAAGATTCCGGATCAAGGCAAGTTTCAAAATTTATTAAAAGATGTTATGACCTGTATATTGTCAGACATCTCGCATGTTTGTGTTTAACCCACTTGCAGTTGGATGCTACACTTTTCATTTCAAGGCCGTCTGATATAACAGGATGATAGGCATTTCATACGGCCCACAGGGACTGAATTATTTTGATGATTTGGGTTTATCCTGTTTTGTTGGACCCTTTATGGCGTGTTTCTTCACCATCAGATTAACTTTTCCTCCCCTTGTTTGTTTGCAATAATTTTCAAAAAGATAATTACCAGGGTTTGAAGAAAAATGGTCATTTTTTCTCCGATGTTGTAAACAAAAGCTAAACGAAAAAATAACCAAGGGATGGGGAAATCAACTTGTTTGTTTTATTCCCTTTGTGTGAAAGCAATATATCAGGGGGTAAAAACTAACCATGGGGATGAAAATCAATCGTCAGTTATTTTTCTGGTCAGTGATTTCCCTTTTGTGTATGGACAGAAACTAATGGAAAACAGCTTTTAAACATGCTGTTTTGTCCCTTTTTGTGAAAGGAAAACAATAGAGGTCAAGACTAACAAAGGTGGAGAAAAACAACTTTTTTGAATTTTCTTCCTATTTTGTAAAATGAAACAATAAGGGAAAAGAACTTACAGAGGAGAGAAAAACATCAACTGGTCAGTTTTTTCTCCCTTGTTTGTGCATTAAGTCTAGGGTGAAACCGACTAGCGGAGGGTGGGGGGTCAACCAGTTGACTTTTTCCCCGAGGAAAGAATAAACCTGATGGTTTTTCACCGGAGAAAAAAATAATTGTATTTTTTATTTTGTTATAAGGATTTCCCAAAATTCTCGTCTTATGTAGAATTACCCTACACAGGTGTTTTTATGTGCGAGGAGTGTTGCACATTTCATAACATCTCTTGAACCAAGTCAAAAACAGTCTGCTATTATTTTGCTTCAGAAGAAATTCCTTTAGATTTAATCAAACCCTGTGATGTATTCTACTGAAACATCAAAGGGCCATTACTTTTGTAAATTGGTTAGATGAACTTCATTTTCATCTATACACATCTTTATATGTTAGTTGATCAGGAGCAGATTTGAAAGAAATCATTTGATTGGATTGTTGTCGAGTTTAACGTGTACATTCTATAGGCACTGCACATACACATAAAATCTTATAGTATTGACTGCATTATAGCTTTCATGTCATAAGACAATTTGTCAAAATCCATCATAAAATGTAGCAGCTAACCATACAAGGTTGTTACAGACAGATAGAAAGATTTTATCCTTTCCGACATTTCACAATCTTGGATGGGTCAGTTTGTCTGTTTTGTGTTTAACACGATTTTTCAACAGTTACAGAAGGACGTTAACCTATCCTGTGTTCTTGTCTTCTGTACCTGTACTAACTTGTTCTCTGCAAGTAACTGTCAACTTCTCCAAGTGAATCAGAGGTGAAGGATGAAATAATGTCAGACACAATTTCCTCCATCATATCGTCATAGACATGGGATCAAACTCACGTCCATTGGATCCTATTGAAAATTTGAGCGTGTCTTTGATAGGTCACAACAGCTTGTAAGTTTTCGTCTATTGATGATCATGTTATAGACACCAAAACAAGTTCAGTTTTATACGAAAGATTCAATTACACTGAAGTCATATTGAAATGACCAATTCAAATCTAATTTCCCGATTTCCAAAAGAACTAATCAATGTAATATTAGGAAATTATATCCTGAAGACTTTCTACTAGGAAAACCTGTTTTGTTCTGGTATTTTACGCAATTTGAGTTTATCCTGTCATGCCCTTATCATAATTTTGTCTCGAAAGTAGGCGCATATCCGATTACTGGTAAACAAACAACAGATGCAGAAGAAAAAACGTAATTAAAGGTATTATACCGTGATAATTGTTTATCATAAATACAGGTGACAAGTTTTCTTACCTGTTGAATAGCCGATAGGTGTTAAAAGATTATAATGTCCGTATAAGCGCATATCGAAAATAGGCGCATAAAAGTGTCACTAAAATTATTATAAGCGTATACGCTTATTTACCAGATTTTACACAGTATTTACATTTATAATATCGTGATGAGTACCCAAGCATTGTAGACGGCTAGACTTTGTCGAAGCTGACATTTCGTTCTAATACTTGAAGACTCAAACTATTATCACTTCAGACTCACAATTTTATTTTAATCATACACATATTCTATTCAAATACAGACAACAAGCGTACATACATACGTACATCTAGGTAAATATACAAAAGATATGAACCAGAAAAGGGCCTTCCTCTGAGAATAACAATAATTGCATCAAACGTACACTACACCTTAAATCATACGACATCTATAAAGCAGCTTTTCAGTAATAACCTTGTACAATTAGTTAAGTGTTAAGTGTCTATTAAGTAATTATCATTACTCGCAGGCATCTTGCAAAACATAGGCTGATTTTATATTTCAGCCTGAACCTATTTATTACGCGCTGAAGTTGTATTAATCATATAATGTAATGGCATATAAGAACACTTGAA